>NT_178126.1:207918-289866 GCF_000188095.3 Bombus impatiens | reverse complement strand
GCCGCCACCGATACTGCGCCCGCCCGAATCCAAACAGAGCAAACGCGCAACACGGTCTTTCCACCTTGAACCGGCTCTGGCCGAAATACGCCGGCTCTGGTTCCTCTGCTCTTTCAATTCAGCGTACGAGATCGCGCGTCTTAGCCCTGGCGCGGATCCCTGCCATGCACAGTGTTTTAAAATGACTGCCTAACAGGGAAAAAGTTACAATTCTGATCGTTTTCAGTTACTCTACTTTTGCGCTTTTTGTATTTCTAAATCTGTAAGGATCTTTAATTAGAATTGAATAAAAGCTATTTGCTTATAAAGACGTGTACGTGGAAGTCTTTGTTGTCTTAGAGAATATCACTTATCTTTGGAATTGTCTTATGTATTACATGTATATGTAGAGAAAAGCGCATACTTAAGATTCGTAATAAAGGGATTACAAAGATTTGACGACGCTTCTGAATAGACACGCTCAAAGATAGTCGTTTTTGGAACGAATATTTGAAATTCAGTTTTAAAGATAAAGCTATCTGGATTGATGCGAATTGCTCAAAATTGCACAGCTATTTGGTGGTTTCAGTGCTTAGACTCTTGTAAAAATAAAGTGCTAGTTTTTGCGACCCTTTTTCCGTATCTATTTCAGTTACTAGGTTATGTTATATCTTTAGAATATCTATGGCCTATACAAAGCTACCCATAACAAGGTAATTTTACCTGAAGAAATAAATACAATAACTCAAACTCAAGCGTCAGACAATATTAGTCTGCGCACGGTGCGATGACTCTGTTGCGGCCAAACAGGCAGCCGCACGTTGAAACATATCAAACATAGACTTGTTCTTTTTCCTAAGGCAACTGAAATGTGCTACTTTCCGTAATGCACGCCGAGTGATTCGACGTCGTTACGATTTCGATACGATTTCGTTGCAATGACCGTGTACGATTCGCCAGATTTATGTTTCTAGCCATAGACGCGCTAATAGTATCGCCAATTTTCATAAAACGGTGTTCTGCGTTTGCTGTTACGCAAAATTTATTATATTCTTTCGAGCGATGAAAACGTATCGTGGCAAAGAATAAGATCACGAAATAATTTATTACGAAATTAAAGGGACGATGTTCGAGCACGTGACTAAATTCAAATTCCAATGATCTTGACTTATATCGCTACGATCTTCAGCGCTCTAAATGATAGAACGTGCGATTTTCTTACGGTAGGATTCTACTTATTTGAAATTGTCGGAGGAGAGAGCAGTTTATGTAATAGGAAATCCTTTTCCGTTCCGTTATCGATGATTTGCCGTTTAAATAATAGTTTCGTGTTCAGATAACTGGATCGATAAGCGTTCTATTAATCAGGTATTAGGTAATTAAAGGATGTTAGAAAAAAGTCAAAAGTTGAGTAACTTGGATATGTGATATTAATATTAAAAATGTTATTGAAAATGATAAAAAAAAGCAGATAAAGAGGAAGCAAGCAAGCGCTTACGGGGCAAAAAGTTGGCAATATACACGCGCATATAATATTTTGTAGATAGAAGCCTACATTTACATTATATTACATAAAAAATCTGCCAAAATATATGTTGTGCGTTGTATTTGTTTCTAAGTGCAAGTGATTTTTGTTAGGTGACTACACTTTGCACTCGATCAACTTGACGCGAGTCAAATAACCCTTTCCGAGCAATTTTAACATAACCGAATGGAAGTAGGTTAGGGTTGGTTCGTGATTGGCTGCAGCGATTTATGCGTCGGGGAAAGTAAGGATTACGTTTGAGACGTAAGCATTAAGACGGAAGGTTTATGTAGTTCACTGGAACAGCAAAGACTTAGGTTATTGGCCCGGTTTGGTGCGCATAGACGAGACCGGTTTCAAGGATGTATGAAATGATGCTGAATTGTTTGCGGTTGCAGAAGTTAAGTGGGTTTGAATATCGTGTACGAATTTAAATACCGTTCCTCAACCCTTCCGATACGGTATTCTTAGAACCAAAGACGTTTCTGGAATATTTATATATATAGGTCAAAGCACAAAAATACGCGCGAATATCATCTAAATACTTTGTATCGAATAATAATTAATTACGATGTAATATAGTGTACAAGAGAATAAAAACGATTTTATGTTGTAGTAAACGTATACATGTACTTTTTCAGCAAATGATCGTATTTGAAGTTGTATATTTTATTCCAGATTTAATGAATCCGTCAAACGACGAGTTTCAGAGTTTCTATTTCTTCAATTAACTGAAATATGCTTAAAAAGTGCTTATGGAAAAATTATTGTTGAGTTTCATTGCAGTAGAATCGCGATTATGTAAATAATATGTATTTATATTCGACATAATTATATATTTAATATACTTCATAATTATATATCAGTCGTATTAAATCAATTAAGCCACTCTGAAGAAGTTAAAGCACCGAGCAATTAAAAAGAAAAAATTTGATAAAATAAAATATTAGAAAAAAGTAGAAAGGGTTCATAGAAATTTAATATGGCACGAAAAGCAAAATTTTGTATTCAACGGAATAAGAAACGCTTTTCCAACAATTTCTAAATTAATAAAATTTATTGTGCGTGAAGAAATTGTTTTATCGTGCGTTCCTCGTTACTCAATACAGTAAACACAAATACGTAGAGATATTAGTCTACGATAGGATCATCAAGTCTAGACAGAGGGTAGTTAAATGCATACGTATTCAACAGATAGTGCGTAATTTTGTCACAAACAAATGAAAAAATGTTATTCTATATCTTTAGCTTCTTTTGTCGTATGATGTCATATTATTTTTCGATTGTATAATCATTTATAAAATATTGTCTATATTTACGTACTTTTCGTAGTAGATTTCATAGAAAATACTAGCTTTGAGTGTCATTTTAAACGAAATTGTTTTTGACAGGAAATGTAATTTTGAATTAAAATATTCTGATAAATTTAGATGTTAGATTTGACAGTAATTAAAAGTTTTCAATAAACCTATATCTTTGTTTCTCGAAACAAACCCATTTTGAATGAAAGATTTGCGATACATTTAGATTTTAGATCTGGGAACAACAAAACACTGTTTCAATGAATTTATGTCTTCGGTTTTCAAGAAACATAATTTTCTGTCGATAGACTTCGTTTGTGCTTCTTAAATTTGAAAAACAGCTCAAAACTTTCAATAAACTTACATCTTTGTTTTGAGAAGCAGCATATAATTTCCAGCTAAGGACCATTGCTAAATTAAAATCTTCAATTTGACAATATCAAATATTGATATTTTGAGCGAACGTTCTCGATAAAGATCTTCTAGCTGGACAACTATACAAATAAATTTACAAATGTAAAGAGTTTATAAACATTATGAAAAACAAATAAAAATATAACGTATAAAAACAGGTATAAATACCTTTAGTAACTGTGGTAAGTTATTATACAAGTAAACTTCCGTATAATGTCGGTTAATGAGATTCAATATAATTGATATCTTAGCTAATTAAATAGCGTAATTTTATCTGTTACTGTTTTAATTTATGTTACGTACGATTATCAATTGTATAATATTAGACGGAAACATGTTATGGTGCGTTAAACTTAACTGTAGTCTCTATTGAACTAGTACCAGTTTCTGGCTACTCATGATGTAATAGATACGATCAACAAACTATCTGAAACACATCATTATGATGGTTTTTTGTTGTTAGAGTTTTTGCTTGGTTCTGGCTGCATTAACCTATTAATATTTTAAAAGCAACAAAATGAAACCTACTTGTTCTGTCCTCAAAAGCCATATGAGTACGTAACATTAAATAATCGTAAAGAAACATAGTTCCCACAATTACGTTAACCCATTAAGGATGAAGCAATAAAATATTATGTAAAAGTTGAATAAATGTCGTATTATTGGAAAATAGAAATAAAATAATCTACAGATTATTTTATCAAAGTGCGAAAAAATGATTAGAATAATAGATATTTTATAGGAACCCATTATAAGGATTAGAAGCGTAAAGTGGAATTTCTATGATTTAAAGAAGATCGTTTTCACGTTACTATTACGCTGAGTTTCATAAATAATTCATATAATTGCAGCATCTAGATGGAGGAAGGAATAGCGACGATAAAAAGTATTAAGCAAATCTTTGGAATTCCCTTTCGTAACCGTGATATCATAAAGCAGAATGTAATAATATAAAATGACCGAAAAGTTGAAAACAATATTTTGAGCTAGTGTAACGTTAACGCTTACCGAGTGACCCGATTCTATCAACTAAATTTATAGTTACATTATAATGTAATTATGATCATTATCAACGAACAAAAGATACATTAATAGAATTTAAATAAAATTTCCTAATCCAACGTCGAACAAAGTTGTTTTCGTTTCGCAACAGAAAAATACCATTCATCCGTTCTTTCAAAAATAAATTCGTCATCTCGAACAACAATCGTACGACGGGAGCTAATTCGGAATCCATTATCGTCCCAATAATTATGTCTGATATTGTGCGTATATTTTTCGGTGATTTATCGAACATTATCGTTGCTCTCTACCTGATTAGTCTACGACTAAATAAAGATGTTCCTTATCGATGTTTAGTTTCCTTTAATTTCTTTCAGTTTCATCCTTAGTATTTAGTTTTTTTCTTTTAGTTTTTAGATTTAGATGTTTCGGTTTCAAATGTTGTTGTATCGTTACATGCAGCTGTATGTTTTTTCGTCGTTCGTCGAGCGACGTTTTTCACGTCGATGAAACTCACTTTGATGTGTATATATGTACGTACGAACGAGATCGTGAGAAGCACTCTGGGAAAGGAAAATGCCTGTGGCAGGCTGATTTCTGAGAGGGTTAAATAAAGTCGCGCGTTAACGTTCGTTTTTCGCCTATAATTAGCAAGATAGACAAATCAGGAGTTCTTTGTTTCGGATCGAAAGTTTGTCAAGATGCTCGTTAACAATAATACAGCTAGATCGCGCTAAAGACTGTTTGTTCTTTTAGAGTTCATTTACAAATCTTCTTTATAATTGCCATGCGGTCGGCGAGATAAGCGGGTTACTCGATGTGTTTCGTTTTCTTCACGAACAATGAGGACTTGTATTTTCTTTGAAATTGCTATTGTCAAGCAAGCGATACGTATGAAAACTATTTCTTAAAAGTCCGTCAGTCTCTGCTGTCTCGTTGCTTTGAATAAACCTCCAGATAAGGTTATCGTATTGGAAACACGAATCGCATTGTCCGTTGTGACGTTTGGTCATTCAGCGGCTTGAAATTAACTGTATCAATTATGGAAACGTGTTTAAGTACGTTTATGTAGTGCAGGCTACTATTTCTGTCTAGAGATAACCTTCCGTAATCTATCGCTGAATTATTACTTTTAATCTTTTCGTATATATATTCTAACGCCTCGCGAGTCGCATATTATAATTTGTCGCCATTTAGCGTGACGAAATTATTTGTATACCATGTAGAATTTTTATCTTATGCGTTACGCTCTTTTTTATGCCTTGTTTTTATTACAGTTCCATTACTCTGACCGATTGCTGGTTTATCGAAACACAGAATCGTTTTGATCGTCTGCAACAAATTCGCTGCAACGAAATGGTCGACGAGTTTCGTAAAATTGTACGGTTTGCTTTTGCATTTTGTATCTCATTACTGAAAATGAATACGCCTTAATGCTCGTCCAAACGAGAACTTGTCTTATTGTGAGTATTCTTGTCGTACGACTAAGTGATTCAGGATTTAATAATAGCGGTAACGGACAAAATTCCTATTATTTCAGGCCACGTCGTATATTTACTCGCGTCAAACAAATTTAAAGTAGAATTCTATCCACTGATCGTAGCGAAGAACCTAGTTGTACGTCATTACCTTAATGCAGTAAATTACTATCATAACAGATTCTACCTCTGTGGGTTTTAAATTATTTTCAATTAATAGTTTTGTTACTGTAAACTCTGCAGTAGAGAAATTGTAGAATCAGTTACGTACTGTGCGTCGTATGATAAACAATTTCGTTAGGAAATGTAATATTGTCAAATGGAAATTATTACCTGGACTTTATTCGTCGGTGCAATTCTTTTAGAATGTTTTATTGCCTCCTTTTTACACATTTTAAAAACGTGGATGTCGTTAAATCCATCTCCAAAGGAAACTGCATTTAACCGAGCTGACTGTATAAACTGCTCTTCAAATCGGAAATTCGAATTTCTTCAGACGTTGACAAACACGTTTTATGAATTATTAATATTAATATTAATCATCGGGATGAGTGTGATATTTCCTCAAATACATTCATAATACTTTTAAACACCATTATAAGAAAGAGAATTACGAGTAAGACACGAGAATTCTTAAGAATTACAACTACTTTCACATTTTTAATCTAATATGAGCAATAATAAAATATATTAGGTTTCTCGGAAAATTCATAGAGAAACCTAACGAAGATATAAATACAACAGTTAGACGTTTTGTCATTTATAATTTTATGAATCATTTCTTGTTAAATTTCTCCACCTCTTCTTTAATGAATTCCTTCAGATAGTTCTTACAAACTTTCAGAAAATTACATTTTTTATCTCTGTTTTCCGAATAAACTTTACAAAAATTACAGCAAATAAAAATTTCTCATACATATGAAGTTCGACATTGTATCATTGGGAAAAAGAAATCTGGTATCCAACTGGGTACTGTATTTGTTTGAATATTTTATTATTACGTAGAAATTCATACTAAAAAGGTTAGGAATTTTTCGAATAACCCAATACATTGAAAGTATGGAGCATTACGTAGCGACGAACGAACGTAGTCGCAAGATTAAGTTTCCCTATTGCAAAAAAGGTATTGCTTTAAAAAGTTGGATAGACCGTTGGAAATGCGATTTTACTAGAATTAATTGGAAATTCATGTTCTTTAAAAATTGCTCAATGCACGCTTTCATGCAACGTAGTTGTCGAAACATCTTCATCAAGTCAATTTTTATCTTTCGTGCATTGAAAAATCTAATCGACTTTCACAATTTCACTGTGTATTAACTGTAGAACGTTGATTCCTCGCGAGATTTGCATTTAACGTTGTAATCAAGAAATATGCTTTTTCTAATTAAGGCCAACAATTATTTGCCGGTAAACGCGGTTACTGGCCACCGTTCTAAATGCGCCATATACATACGTACAATACATACATACGCGTCTGAATCCGATTTCGCATGCAATGTCAATTAACGCGCAGTTGTTGTACGTCGATTCTGATTATCCAATTCAATTTACCCGTTCGTTAAGGATATTAAGCGCAAACGATAGTGTCTTCTGCTGAATTCTATGTCTGTAGTTTCTACATCACGCAGTTGTTAGTTTAATGTACATATCTTGGAGTTCCTCCGTAGAACAAGGATACACGGTAAGAGGTAAATATTAAGAGTTGATGTTAAAATTGAACTTTACAGAATTTCTATCGACTATTGCCCTGTCATAATTTACTATAAGTTTAATTTATGGATACATTTACGTATAAATTGTAGAATCATTACAAACGTCTGTCTCCAATCTTCGAATTAGATACCGTTGGTTATTTCGCTTCTTTAAATATTTTTCTTAGTATGTTTTTTATTCTGATATGTAGATACTACTATACGCTGAATAAATTTTTATTATGTAATAATAATGTCCCCCTGGTATGTAAGATGAGATCCTGTAATTATTTTGAACGATGTTTCTGCAACTTCTTACATTTTGTACATCATGTTCTATCTTATACAATGTTATGTTTTATATGTATATAGATATATGGTAGTTGGTAACTGGTGCTACAAGCGGAAAGGGGGTGATTCTACGCGAAAAAGGAAGTCGAAAATATAAAATAACAATTTTTTTAATTTCTTTTTTTTTTTAATTTTTTTAAAAATCTACAGTGAGATCCGTTATAACGAGACGTGATAAAGTGCACGCGCACCGAGCGAAAATTCAAAGTCGATTTTCTCGAAAACAAAGCCTCAAACGAAAAATTTTTATTCTATATTTTCGACTTCTTTTTTCGCGTAGAATCACGCCCTTTCCACTTGTACCACCAGTTACCAACCACCCTGTATATTATATTTCTTAACATAATACGTAACACAATTCAGACGATAATAACGCAGCTCGTGATTAACTTGGTATAGAACACATCAACTTTACGCTTGAATTGAATGAAATTTTGAAGCATTTTATTTAACCCCTTAACCTACGACTTACGTTCGAGAATGCCCGTAATATTTACGTTTGGCCCGATCATCGTACTACAGGCTGTGCCCGTAGTTGTAGGTTAAGGGATTAAAATGCAAATTTCCTGGATGACTGTCTACAATAAATAATAAATAATATTATACGTATTATTAATTTTTTTATACAAATTCGTAAACTATTGTACGAAATAGTTTCGTATCTCAGTGTTATATACTTGGTGTATTAAACTTTGAAATATAGTACGTTAACAAGGATTGAGCAATTCATTTCCGCTTAAAAGATTGTTAAGGGCAAGAAAATGGCAGTGGTTAAATCGTTTGATGGTTAACACTTTTGGCCTTGCCTACATTATAAAAAACACAATAAATGATATTGGTAATAACAGACTAGTATTCAAAGTTGTTCGCGTACCTGTCGATGCCAGTCGACTTTAATGTTAGCGTAGGTGGTTGCAGGTGAACGTATGAAATTGGTAATTGTTAAGTGACGTGAATTCTTAACGCGGTCGCGAGCATAGTTAACTCGTGAGCAATGTTTCTGAAAACAATATTCACCTTTCACGGGTCATCTCCCGTTGTAAGAAATAGATACTACTAGTCACGATACGCTAGCTTTAAAATAATTTATTATTCTAGATAAGAAGCGAATTTACAAAGTTACATTTACATATCTGAAGTCGACTATTCATAAAAGGATATCATGAATGATTATATAATTACAATAAATTTAACGAATCGTTAAGCATTCACGAATCTGTTGCAACTGAATATTTGATCTAAATCGGAGAAATTTTTATTACCATTTTCAACGATGTTAAGCAAATAGGAATCTTGTCTTTCATAACTGTGCTAGCATAATGTAGCGTTTCATAGATTCAAACATATTAAGTCGAACAAGTGCGTTGATTTTCCTTATCATTGATATATATTTAAATTTATTATACTAAAAATAGGTACACGTTGTTATATATTATGAATGTAACATATCCAAGGTACAGAGAAAGAGAGATTTAATTGTTTGCAGTTTCGTTAACTGCGAACTATAATGCGTTCAAAGACGATGATTTAGATTTGGAAATTAGAAATCGTAAAATTCATCTTATTTTCATTATGTCGTCAAATGTAAGTAATTAAACAATAAACTATTAATTACCAAATAAAAGTAATATTATTTTCACTAATTTTTAAATATCACGCTTAAATACATTATGACTTGCAATTTGTCAAACTGCACACAGTTAAATTGATTATCGTTTGCAACTCACCTATTACATAAATTATTCTTAGCAGTTCGTCAAACATAGATGGCATAAATATTCCAGTAACTTTTCACTCCGTTATATACACCTACATATCTGCACACATAAACAAATTAAATTAACGAATCTATAGAAGAGAAATCGTTCGTCCCGTTAAATCAAAATCATTCGGTACAACGCGTACGAGTTGAAAAGGATAATCAATGACGAAGTTTTGTTGGCAGTGACCACAAACGTGATCGCTGATAAAATAGACGATTCGATAACAATTACGGGGGCAAACAGAATCGTCGATTTATAAATACTCTGCGAAGCTATAACCGCATATAATAACAGGGTCTCGAATTATTCAAGTATCGAGCGCATAATTATCCAATCGTTCAACTCTAGCCCCATTCAAAATCACCAGAGCAGCACGACAAGCAATAACTTTTCACTTTGGATTCTGCGGCTACGACGCGACGCCCCATATTTTACGATTACAACGTCCACGTAGGAGAGCGTGATTGTCTGGCGCGACGCTATTTTATAGTCTGATAGAATAACGATCAGAACAAGAGCGCTTCGAGCGATGGAAATCTAGCAATGAATCATCGAGATCGCTTGATTTCGGTAAAAGTTCAACGCGTGTTGATTCTCCTGCGGTATTTTTGCTTTTTACGAAATTATTTCCTTGGAATTTTTACCAATTAACGCAAATGCCCGTGACGTATACGAACACGAATTGTTTTTAGTTTAGCCAATTATTTTAGATATTGATCTTTATGGAGCCAGAAGCTACGATTAATATATATATACATTTTATGAAAAATAAATCGTATGTCTGCGTCGTAAATTGTTTTCTATTATAAAAAAAAAAAAAAAAATTGTGCGTTGAGGGATTCGAAAAAGCGTGAATGGGAAACTTGTTTTGCTATCGGCATATCCTTTTATTTCTAAAAAAATCATCTTAAGTTTACGAAACAGTGTCGGCAAAATTTGCTTGATTCTCGATAATTTGATTTTGATATTTTGATTTTGATTTTCTGCTCTATTCCCTTCTTAATCTCTTCTAGAAATTTTCATTTCATTTTTATTTTCCGTATACTCGCAACCGTACAGAAAGTTCAATAAATATACGAACAAGTAGCAGACCTGCATTTCTTTCGATAATTTAATCTTCACAGATATCATAGAAAGAATTGATCTCAACTTCAACGTATTCAATTTTCACTTCTTCCAATAAATACTACACGATCGCTCAGTATGTTAGACTTTTATTTCCAACAATATCCACTTCCCTGTTTCTCCAAGCCTTTTCAAATTCACAAAAATAATTATCCGTCAAAAGGATCATCCCGCGATCGCGTTACGAACGCGTCGTTAACAGTTCTCTCTCGAATCATTAAAAACGTCTTCTTCGATCGTCATGCGTCTGTATCAATGCTTATCGAAACGCATCTCTTCCGCCCTTCTAATTTTAAAATTCCCTTTATAGAACCGAGGAAAGTGCACGGTTGGCCGGGTATACCGGCTCACGGGTGCAATTATTCAATCGCGGGAACGATAGCGACGCTCGAATACAACGACACAGCGGGGATAAGTAATAAGTTTTCGCTGGGTTGGTTGCACCGGACAAAAAGCGACGTGGCGTGCGTTATATGGGAACGATAAGAGGGAAACTTTTGCGAATGGTCGAGCGCGTGCAGAACTCGAAGGAGCATGTTCGTCGAAGGACGCGTGAAAGTCCTGGCCTGTGGTCCCCGGGCTTGTGTCGTTGTTATCGACTCTGCTATGCCACATTTCACTCGGGGCCTCCGCCTCAGCCCGGTATCGGCATTCAATGCTTTTTACCGAACGACGTGAACCAGATCTTTTTGCGGCGGCGCGGCGCGCACCGTAAANNNCACCGTAAAGTTACTTTTAAACGACGGCCAACGCCTCGCGACTTTCTGCTGCCTGTCCATTTGCGGCGCTTTGCTATGTCAATGCAAATGTTCTTCCTGACAATGTAACGACGCCGCTCTACGAGGAAATGCCTCTCCCAGGCTGGGAAAAGTAGTTGCTGGGCTCCGGGGATTCGGCCTGGGAAAATACGTCTGACCTCGTCTCGGGATAAAATTCCTCGACGATCACCGGAATTTCTTTCTCGACCGTCATAGAATCTCCTACTTCAAAATGGATCAAAGTGGATGATTAGCTTCAATTTTTCTTTTTGCGAGAAATTACGTCTTTTTTTTACTATTGCCGCTTTGTAGGTGAAACGCGTGAAAGTATACGCTTACGGAAGTTACATATAAACGTGTATGTTACGTTGAAGATTTTGCAAAAGACCATACGGTTATGTATCGTGATTATATTGGCGATGTTTGACGAACAAATATAAAGACGTATGTATTAGATTGTCCGAAAAGTTTCTTTTGTTTCATAAGGTGATAATAGATGAACAATAATTTCTGTTTCATATTATTTTATTGAATTACGTATGATGCATTTCGTTCTATTTCTATTATTACGTTCGTGCATAATTCGATAAACTAATATAAAACAAAAAACATTGTGCGTCTATTATTTCCTTATAAAACAAAGGAAACTTTTTGAACAACCTAATATATATAGAAATGACAAGATTTTTATTACACACATATGCAAAATGCTTCACAACATGCGGGGCAAAGATGTTCGTATAAATACGTGTCCTATTTGATCTTGATTCGATGTTATAGCCACTTTTGTGTTTCGTTAATCCGCAACTATTTGTTTACCTTCGTAGAAGGCGCTCGAAACTTCGAGCCGGCTATTCTCAGTCTGTATCATTCGACGTACATCTGTAATTTCTGGAAGATTGCGAAGTTCCTTGACACGACGACAGCAAGCTTTTATACAAACCGAGGATTGTCATTTCGAACATCTTTTACGAATATCAAAGTACGAAGTTGAATCAAAAATATCAATTTTCAATTGTTTTTTTTCAGATTACATATACGCATAAACGTCGATCGACAGGAGTAATCATTTCAATATATTCTTGATCGCTTATCTCGTAACAAATTACTCAACCACTGTTTCGTGTAATCATTAACAACACGGTGTAATATCGTTCCCTATACATTACGTGAGAACCTAAATAGTAATTTGAAAATAATGATATATACATATAATTATAGCCATCTTGTTGTTATAACAGTCTGAATCTTTGCATATGTATAATCTGTCTGCATATTTTATTTCATAACGTGCAATAACGAAACGACTGCCTCACTTTTTTCCCGATATACTTCGATTCTTTTCTCATCGGTAATTGGACGTATTTTACATCTGTCATTTGCAACGGTCTCGAAACGAATCCAGGACAACGTGGAAGCTTTGCATCATTAAGCGTTTACCTGGCAACTTTCGTTCAGACATTTTTATTCATGGTGCGGACAGTGTGGTATCGTGTTGGACGTTTACGTCGATCGGTATCGGTGGCTAGCGGAAACAAAACGGTTTCGCGGCAGAAGCGGGTGCCTAGTGAAATGGAAAATCATTCTCGTTTTCTTTCGTCTAGTTTCCTTTTCCTTTTCCTTTTTTCGATGAAATACGAGCAACTCGTGAAACCTTAACGATCGTTGTGCAACCGCACAATTATCGCGTGCTGAGCCTGTCGGCAATTCCTAACTTATACATTTCGTACCTCGTTGCCGTGGCTAAAGTAGGCAAAAAATACGGCTAATCGTAATAATTATTTGAACCTGTTGTCAGCCTCTCCACTTTTCACGTATTGTACAGTCGTTCAATGTATCGGACATGTACGCTCGTTCGATGTACACGACAAATACGCGTCCACTGACTCGAGAAGCGATCGTGTGCAAAATAATTGTGTACAATTATTTCAATTTATCGATGAAAAAGACGTACAAGTGAATTTTTCGACAAAAATAAGATAAACATGGAAAATGATACGTGAAATCCGCGTTTATATAAAGAAGTTATGAATTTCTTGGTTTATATGAATTATATTCGTTTAATTCTAGTTACAGTCTTTCTTCAGATTTAAGTATTTTTCGCTTGTGACACATTTTCTCTGATTCTTTCATTTGACGTGGATTACATGTTTGGATAATATGGGAATGTAACGCGCTAAATACCAAAATATAAGATACGCAGGTGTTTCGAAAATAATTCCTGCAATTTTCAATCAGGTTAATTGGAAAGATTTCAGAGATTTTAGTGTAACGTAATTACCTTGAAGAGGAGGTACCGTCTAAAATAACATACATAGTATCGTATCAAGCTTTCAAAGCAATTTTCGTGATTTATTATAGTAATTCGTAATTGGAAGATTTGTAGTTAGGTTTCGGTATAAAGATATCTTCAAAATTGATCCAAATTTTACACGAGATCTTTTAAACGCTAATTTGCAAATTAAACCAGCGTGATAAAGGACCGAGAATCTTTTGCCCATTTCGTATCTGAATATTCTTATTATAACAAGTACTTACGTTATTCGTTTACGTGCCACGTATAACATGATTTAAACAAAGTGAAACGATCGACCAAATAGTCATACGAGTTTCAGAATTCTAATTACGTTGCTGAGAGAGGGGATTTACACCCTTTGAAATGGAGCCGAACTTTTTCTTGCGCAACCACGCGAACTTGAAAAAAAGTGGCTTGTAACTCGAAGCAAATTCAGTATCACGTCGATGTATCACGGTTTTTCTGGTTCCCACTTTTTCATCGGTTTTTCTACGCGTGCATTATAACGTCGCTGGCAGCGGTATCTCGTTCAATTATCAGCGCATTGAACGATACTTTTTAAATTGCCCGAGATATCCTGATTTTTCTTTGCGGTTCGCGCCGTGCCATTTAGATTCGTCTACTAGCGATCTAATATAAAAACGGGATAAAAAAGGGTAGAAGTGAAAGTTCAAGATTAAAAGATTACAGGAATTCTTAGGCGGTGTAGCGAGAGGAACGAAGGAGCCGGCATTAAAAGGAGTCACAAAATGAGAGTAGGTACAATCGTTTTTTGATCGTTACGTGAGCATCGTTCGCTCAGAATTCATTTCGAGGAAAGTTTTAACGAACCAAACCATAAACGGAGAGTCGATGCTGCCCTGGCGTTGTTAAATTTACGATATAATTACGACCACTTGAAAACAGATAGCAAGACGAGACTGTCGGTAGTTCTTTTTTCCCTCCACTTTTCTTTTTTCCTCCTCTTCTTTTCCGATCATCCACCCTTCTGCTTACGTACGCAAACTGATTGCTCGTTATTGTATTTGAACGAATAATAACGATCTAAAATGACCCGCATCGGCTCCGTTCTCTCGCTCGTTTCCCAGCCACCAGTCGATAATTTGCCGTTTGTCGTCGCTACATACGGCGTGATCAACCTATAACTGGATGAGTTTGAACCATAAAGAGGAAGAACGCGATGAATCATATTTTCCATTCTTCTTTTTTATACGCGAGCAGTTTTAAAATTCCATACGTCGTCAATCAATCTGATGTTACCAAAATTGTCTTCTTACATTTAGTTTCTTAGCAATTTTTAAAATATCGCTTCTTATAACATTAGAACATTATTATGTACGCGTATAATTTCCACCTTATACTTGTCGCATAGTTTAGAAAAGGTAAGGGTCCAAAATTTACGACTTAGAAGAATTCAGGATAAATACGGACGAAGACAGAGACAAACCTGTCTGCCCTACAAAAAGAATTTTAAAATAAAGGAAAAAAGTTGTATGTAAATTATAGGAATAAATATACCCGTGTCATATTGTATGCATCACGCTTCTCAGAAAAATATTTAAATAACGAATGAAAATCTCCACTTGTTCCCTACAAAATGAACGACACCGGAGGAAATATTATGCCACTGTTTAGCGACAGGACAGGTTTACATAATGAAATAATTGTCGTGTATTTCCATAACTGTACTTATTAATATCAGCAGAAGGATCGTGTACGCGGTGTCCTTTCATAAAAGGTGCACAATCGTCGTGCGTAGTTCGCGACAGCAAGCATAATTCACACCGTAGAAACACGATTCGAAAGTGCGTGCGATAACATAAAGTATATTCGATTTTCTTTTTCTCTCCTTCTTTTCTTCTTCCTCGGGTCTATGCGCGCGGCATGAAAAAAATAAAAAAAAAGGAATTCGCACTTCGACTCACGGCGTACTTCACCGCTACCAGCGTTACGTGAAATATTCGCATAAAATTATCATATTCGATTTAAACGGACTTAACGAAGCCAAGAAAGTTACATTCCCTCGTGCCCGGTTGAATAAATTAAAGAGGCGTGGTTATCGAGAGCCGTTCGTCTCGAATCGGTGACTCACGATAATGTCGAATAATTTCTCTGATTTTTTCTCTTTTAGCATATTCCAGTAGGCTATGGTTGAACGTTCCACTGTCTAATTGATACTCGATAGATTTCATTCTTTTCCTTTTTTTTCCCTGTTATTGCTGACATATTATCAGCGATAGAAATGTTTCTCGTCGTCCAAACCGAAAGAGAATATGTTAATTTGAAACATTTAGATATTGATTACATAAATCGTTCTATGTAATTGATTCTATGTATTTCGTACGAGCACTATGTTAATATGTTAATTGATACTTGTACCACGACACATCTGATGAATTGGAAATTATAGCGATACAAGTCAAGAATTTGTGAATTTCGATACACTTGCATAAGTACCTTTCGATTCTTACAAATATCATCCCTCTGGTTTCATGATCGATCGAGTTGTAACTTCGCTCTTCGCCTTCGTACGAGAAGATATAACGAATTTTTTACAACGATAGACGAAGGACAGGTTTTTACGTCAAATAGCGGTGAATCGACTTAGATCACTATGATCCTTCCTTATCTATTTGCAAATACATACGTTAATTGTTACGATGATGTAATACGTACGTTTAATTTACGGTAGTTAAACGCTAATGTAATAATGCAATGTTTCTAACTGCTCATACTCTGAATAAATAAATATAGAATGAATAAACGTAATTACTTTTGAGAATAGATAACGTTTCTCGCGTACACGTAACAGCTATCGTATTATAAGATATTATTATACATCGGTGAAATTTTATTCTAACAATAAAATTATATTTCAATTTATTAAAAAGTATCTCCAAAACTTAAAATATTAAAAAACCTTTATAACAAAATTAACATGTTCAATATTATTTGTTTCAAAAATTAAATACTATTTCTAGAAATATGAAAATCTTTCAATTTGGTTAACGTTACAAAGCAACTTTTTTCCATTTTAGTATACGAAGCTTCTTTTCTATATATTTTCTATACAAAAAACATTCTCATATCCTTAAAACGTTTCGGGGTGTTGTTTGTTACATGTTCGATAGAAGAAGAGAGCCGATTGTCCTGAGCTTTCAGAAAGCGCGTTCGTCACGTTTAAGAAAACGTTGCCGCAGTTCATTCCGCTTCCGATCATTTTCTCTTTTCTTTACTTGGCGGTCTCTCCTCTTTCCAAACGTAAACACGCAAGCTTCTCTTTCTTTCTTCCTTTCTTGCAACGCGTGCTGCCCGAGTATCTTCGACTTTTTATCTAAAATAATTAGTGCGTGAACACGACTACATTCCAGGAGCAGCTCGCGAACGAAGAAAGTTGCTTGTCAGCGATGAACGTGTGCGTTATACGAGAACGGACAAAAAGCCGAAGTGAAATTTTCATTTTGGCACGATCCCGGTTACGCGATCGTTAAGCTACGAATCGTGGTATTAACAGCTTCTTGAAAAGGGAAACGTGCTCGCGTATTTTTCACGAACATCGTATTTCCTCAATTTTCTTCCATCTGAATATTTTGCATCGTTGCTGTAACATTATTACGTTAAGTTATATATAGATACTTTCGACTGTGTTATTATCTTTTATGAGATAGCAAACGTTTGAAGTGCTTGAAATTGAGTAAGATATACACCTGTCGGTGTTTGAAAAATAGAGGAAACTTTTCGTAATTTGCGTCACATAATTTTAACTCCGCTTCGATCTTCGAATTTTTATAACCCAAATTCTCTTCGCTTGATAGATAAGACAATTTTTTATGTTTCCAAAAAGATTTTTAGCATAAGATAGAAACGAAATATCACGCGTGGTAATAACGGTTATTTCGTATTCTTTTTGCACGCTTAAAGATTCTTTGATGATAGAAAAACACGATTATCTTATCGAAAATGATCAGCGGGACGTAGCAGGATCAAGAGATTATTTATTTAGTAAGTGGTAATTATAGGTATAGGGAATATCTCATTTATAATGATCGTCATAAATCTACAGTGTTTGTAAGCAATGAATAATATTTCTATCCTTGATATGTTTGTTTAGGATAATTCAATATTTTCTAAATATTCAATAAAACCACGGAGAAGCATATTATTCAATCGCAGAATCAAATGAAGAGATAATTTTAACGTGGAGTTGATTAACAACGTACCGAATTACAAAGTTCCTCTTCTAAAAAAGGATGACTTATCACGGCTTTTTATGTCTCGTCCATATGTGCAATTAATTTTTAATAACTACTCGTTTAGTAGTTTTTTTTAAGTCAGCAACCTGACTGCAATTTAATATTCGTCACAAAATACCTTTTATCTTGCAATGGTTTACTTTCGGACAGGAACGATTCCAAGAATGAAACTTGACTACAGTTTAATATTCGTCACAAAATACCTTTTATCTCGCGATGGTTTACTTTCGGACAGGAACGATTCCGAGAATGAAGCAAGAACGTTTATGCGCTCGAAATTATGTCATGGAACATAGAAATACGCGTAAGGTTTTTGTTTCTTCTTCCGTGAAAATGCGTTTTAATTTACGAGCGGCAGGCAACGCGGCAACTTTTAAGTCGCGGCGATAAATTACTTCACCCTGTTTACATTCGTTATTTTTGCGACTGACGTTCCGTGGCTCATGACAAAATCTAGATTTTTGCAGCGCGCCGCAAAAAGAAAGGGAAAGTCGTAGCCTCGTTCTAATTTATATGCAGCAAGAAAGTCATTGTCACACCTGATTCGTGGCTATCGGTCATCATTGAATAAAGAGAAACTTCCGGTCTTCAACGTCGCAAGGTTTCTCGTGCATTCAGCATCTACTTCGTTTCGATTCAGTCCGAAGTTTGCATTTCATTTCATTCGCCAGTTAGTTTTCGGTACGTAGATATTTTATTAAAGTCGAGGCAAGGGATGGGTAGTCTTTTCAATAAAGAAACTCGTTTCAGTAAAATTTCAAGAAAATTTAGTACGAAGAATATAAATCAAAAGTATTTAAAATTCTTAAGCAAAGAGAGAGGAGATTTATTTCAGCAAAATTGAATCAGTAGATATGAATCAACTTCTATTTATCATCTTTTTAAAGATATATTTTTTTGAATAGAGATAATATGTTTTATAGAATCGAGCTTTGATATAGTATTGTCGTGAATTACATCTTAGAAATGTTTGATTTCATCGAAAAGATTTTATATTTATATTTTAACACGCTTATGAAATTTTGCTACGCTGTTTTTAATGAGAGAAATGTAATTAAGATCTTTTGTTCAGATTAATTTACTAACTCTATGTTAGCGCGGAACCTAATTAAAATAGCTTCTTGATGGATGAATCAGCCTGATTTGATAATCAACTTTTGTGTTCTCGGTAATTCTTTCGAAGTCGATGAGAAAGTTGAGACAATTCGATGAGCTGGTCTGTTTTATAATAGTTTGTCACGACTCACGATGACCTAAAAGCAGAAATCCTAAATAAGTTCTTTCATAGAAGAATTTTACATAATTGGCAATAACTGTTATTACGGTAGCCAGAGTGTAAATTATTCGAAAATAAATTTATGTTGAAGAGCTGTGGGACATTCCTATTTCATCTTTATTTAATTAGCTTTTTTTTATTTGAATGACTAATGAAGCGTTTATTTTGCCCAGTTTTTATTCGTTCAAAAGATGTTATAAATTTAGTAGCTTAGATAGTCTTTATCTTTTCAGGATTTGAAATGAAAGGAAATTTAATTAAATTCATGATTTCTCAATTCAAATATAAAATTCTATATTTATTCATAACTTAAGTTAATGTCAAGTGAACATAATCTATCGTATCCTTTTCAAACTCTTCTAAAACATCACCACCTGGATTATTTATTTCTTTTAACGACCTCAATAAGAATAAACTGTCGATAAATATTATTAAATACATCTGTGCATAGATATTTTCAAAGCTATAAATTGTCATCATTTATACTATTAATATAAAATATTTTACCTAGCAAAGTTTAACTTCTTATAATGTATGTAAATGTCTTAACATGATAATTACGAACCCCATATTTCCTCAATTTTATTTTATGTTTCCATTTTATGTTCCTATACTCTCGTCATGATTAAATTTAATACAATAAAAATATTACAATAAAAGTACAGTAAAATAAAAATATTAATAAAACATATGATAATATAATAAATATATATTATATAAATACAAATATACATTTATAGTGATTAAAATTGATTTAAATAACATCAATTTACCTCGTCATTTAATCTTTTTATACATGTATTTATACATATTTATTATATACTTATTTAACATATGTACGTATGTAATCAGAACGATTTGAACAACAGGTTAAAGTATTAGAATCAACTTTTAATTATTATACAAATGATCGTTGCAGGCTTTTAAACAAACAATCTTGCGGTTAATCGAGGATCGAAGGTAGACATGACGGGCCACGCGACCAAATCTTTTCGGAGGATCGGTCGGATCGTCGAGTCGTGCGTCGATCGAACTGGTCGGTGAAAGAGGAGAAAGAAAAATACAGGTAAGCTGTTCAAAGCCACGACACGCGTGGGAATGAATTTCCACCTCTGTTGAGTTGGTTCCACGTGATTATCGGTATGAGCTGCGTGAACGATGCGTTCGTCATCGGAGTGCAGGTGCTTTCCTGGCGATGGCTTCGAACGGCTCGTGAAACACGTGAAAATATGTGCGTGCCGAGCACGAACGATCTGACCATTTGATCGTGATCATTTCGTTCGGAATTACAAGCAGCAGCGACTCGTTTGATGACCGCTTTCTATGCTTTTCTAAGAAAGAAAGTTAAAATTGATGGTACGGTAGCAATTTTTTAAATGTTCGCCGAGCAGTGAGAAATAGGAAGCTGGAAAATTAGGAAATGACGAGCGAAGATTAAATTGGAATGTGCACGTTAATGTGCACCGACCAGTACCGTTAGGTTTTTACGGACTGATTCATAAATTCTATTTCTATAAATTTACAATGCGATTAAACATCGATGGAAATGTAACAGGAAAATTATCGCAAAGTTGGATAACGCGTGATTGATGTCAGAAACATCACACTTTCTCCAATAAAATAAAATAATCGAAATATATTAAAAGTAGCTCTTCCAATACCAATAAACAATTCTTTCATATTTAATTACAAGTATAAATAAATATTGCAAACCAAATTGATACTTTTCATCTTCTGGAAAGTTACATTCTCGCAGTTGTGTTATTATATTTTCAGAATAGTGATAATGCTTTACGAAATAAAGTAACGTGTGCATATGTTAAATACTTACGTTAAATAAAATACTTAAAAAATTCTCTAACGTGAAATATAAATGTTTCATTCTCACGTTCACATCGCTCAACTGCGCAACACTGAAACACGAGAAAGATAATCTAGAAAATTCTACAAAGCTATTCGATTAGGTGATTCGTATTAAATTATTAAAAAACAGAAACTCCAAAGATACCTATATGTATACATATCAAGGAATGTCAAATTATTTCAATTATTCAAACTTAAAGAGTTGTATTTTATCATTGTGTTGGACGATAAAAACCTCGTAAAATCTAATTAACACCTACTTGAGACTTGAACTATTCAACTCGGACTTACTCAACGAACGGAAAGATAAGAAGGAGCCGAAAAACGAGGAAAAAATCGAATCGCCGATAGCTATGCTCGAATTTCAACAAAAACGTAAAAAGGATTAAGGAGCTATTTAGGACGCGGTTCGACTTTCCAGCCGTCTCATCGAGCCGTAATTACATGCTGGGCGCGTCCGTTGCGCTTTTAACCAAATTCTTAACGGACCACCTCCATGACAACGTTTCCCAATGAATAGCGTCCAAAATTACCTAGCAAGCGCATAAATGTCGCCCAAACCCGCAGTTTCAAAAATGCACTATCCTTTATAAGTATTTCTTGTTATTTCTGTATTTAGAGGTTCCTACTACAATAGTTATTATTTTATTCTTTGGACAAATTTATCACACCGTTCTGAGCCGGAAAACCTTTATTGCAGTTTCTTACATGGGCTAGGGATAAAAACAAAAGAATATATTAAACTTATCGATTTATAGTAACTA
Organism: Bombus impatiens; assembly: GCF_000188095.3. Lineage (NCBI taxonomy): Eukaryota > Metazoa > Arthropoda > Insecta > Hymenoptera > Apidae > Bombus > Bombus impatiens. The sequence goes on along the minus strand of NT_178126.1, from coordinate 268,027 downwards.
GAACTATCTTCTAGTTACCATTTATTGTAACTAGCGCATCTGCATATGGTTGGCGAGCGCGAACTCACATTGTCATTTTCAACAGTATTATTGCACGGATGCTCACAAAATTATTTCGATCGTTGTAGGCATCTGTTATGAATATATATTATACAGTGGCTACAAAAATTATTGCCAAGCATCTTTATTTTCCAATGAAGCGTTTTTTTTTTTTATCAGGTTCTACATTTTATTTTTGTAGTGGCGAATCCTCGTAGTCGTGTAAGAGTAATGATAAACGATGCGAATATATTTAGATCTAATTTATTGGTATGATGGCAAATGCTACGGTAAATACAACGTCGTGCCAATACTTTTTGTTGCGTTTGTTATGCTTCGAACTTTTTGAAGTTTCATTAGTATCGTAATGAAACTCGACTATCGAGATTGTATCGGTAAAGTTTGAAAGGAATGTGAAAATCTGTAAGTGGAAATATTTAATAGACAGTAGTGTATTTTCGTACAGTTTGTGTGGAACCATCATTTCACGAAATTTACAACGAAAAACAATAACACAACGATACGATCCATGACGACGAAACGCAACGAAAATGGCTGTTCGAGCGAGTTCACCTTGGATGAAACAAATTAAGTTAAATTCCATAGGGCGCTATTAAGTATGTCATCAAGAAATACTCAAACGTATGGTTACCCTTAAGTTTCTAAAATAATCCACAGAAATCTATCGGGGTTCCTTGAACCTTCTTCTGGAACCGGTTCTGTTCATCCTAAATTGGGAAACGTGGACCTTCCAAGACGGCTATTTAAATCGTTTTCTTTCTTCTTTTTCTTCTTCTTCTTCTCCCCCCCCCCCCCCGAGGGAAGGCTTACTTCTCGTAAGTAATACGGCTGGTTCGTTTTGAAATCGAATAGCCCTTCGGTTCTTTTGTTTATGATGTGATTTTAACGAGTTTTTCCGGTTCTAGTCCTCAAATTTCATATTTAAATGCCGCGGCATAGGGACAATTTTATTTATAACATAAGATCGTGAATGTTTCTCTGCAGGAAACAGTTCTTTTTGTCAAATTATTTATATTAATCGAAAGTATTATACACCGTTAATGTCTCTTTAAATAAGATGAGTCGTCTGTGAACATCACATAATTATATCACGTACCTATTTGAATGAAAGTTGATATTTCCATGAGCGCACGTTACAATACGTATTTTATATTTTACCGTTTACGACATCAATCTCATCCGAATCTTTTACAAAATGAAATAATTTTTGAAGAGAGATTACGTCCACCATTTGATTGTATGTGTACGTGTATTTACGAATCTAAGGCAATTTCGACATAGAAATTTTAATTCGTGGCGTTCAATTATTATTCATATAAAATGACGTTTCACACACATTTTCTATATTTGCAAAGTGCTTGGTTCGCGATATAAGATGGATTCGAACTTCAGAAACAGTATCTAAGTAAGGTCGGAGAGTGCACTTACAAGTACATTAACGTTTGAAAAAGTAGGACTTTCTAAATGTATTGGAACCTTGAAAGATAGGAAGCCAGGCATACCACAAGTAGCATACATACAAGTATCGTAGAGTATAAAATCTGACAAGCTTCTGGCTAAAATACACATAAAATTTATTTTGTCGTGCCACAGGTAGATAACTATCTGTCAGAAATTAATCATTAAATTACGAGATATGATCTAATACTTCGTAGAGATTCGGTCATCTTTAAAGGTACTGTTTATGTACATTTTTTCGAAACACTTAGGTATACGTACAGAGTCGAAATCTATCTCATTTAGATCTAAATATTCTTTAAAGTATTTCTTCTTCTCTTCGAAGCTTCGATACTTTTATAGTATTCAAAACGTCCTAGATAAATTCACAACCTATTTTTAGTATATTTATACTCAGCTCTACTGATCTGAAAAGATTATACGTTAGCGCTAAAAGAACGTACAAGGCAACTATAAAACTTATCCGAAAGAGATCAAAATAAAAGCTACTTATATGAAAAACTACATAATACCAGAGGAAAACAAGTCTTCACTCATATATGTTCACTTTATAAAAATACACCGTGCGAATCCCTAGAAATACATCATCGTAAATCAATAAAATTTCTATGAAAAATTACGAATAGCTTATTTCGAACACTCTGTGAGTTCCATTGGTAAATAAATATCTTTCGATCTTGCGAATATTTACGAAATACGTAATTCCATTACGATCGCATAATTGCAACCGTTCGATACCGTACACAAGAATATAACGTTTTCTAAAAGTTTATTCAGCTAAACGGTTGGACAGCTTGCGAACAGTTGTTGAGTTATAAAAGATAATAATGGGCCAAACACTTACTTATCTAGCTGCATGAAACGCGTTAAGAGAAAAGGAAATCGTGTCATTAGCGGGACACACGCTCTTCCTTGAGTTTTTAGTCTAGTCTCCGATGTTTCATAAATTACTGGCTAGACGAATATCGGTAATTATCAGAAGCGATACTTTATAGTTGCGAAATCGTCGGTTATATTACGCTCTACTCGGCTCTACCGCGCAAGGAATCGAGCACCGTCGTTTAATTTGTAACGGTGCGCGCGTTAAACTAACGCGAGGCTACTTTTCACCTCGTTTTCCCCGTTATCGATAACCTCCCATTTATGTTTCGCTTTTTACTCGAACTGTTCGGGCAATTGCCGTCATTTGCAGCGATCGTAATTAATCGCAAACTCGTGACTTGCTTCAGGATACTTTACTGTTCATGAGCACACACTGTGCTTGATTTGTAATAACAGTATGTAAACTTTATCAAAGAGCACAAATTAATAACGAACTAGTAATTAGAAGCGCAGTAGCCACTTTCTTTTTATGCAGCCACCAGACTGTAAACAACTTATTAAAAATCCTATCAACGATATATTTTATTATTACATTTACCATGTAAACCACGTATATTATTATACTACTTTGCCATTTGAACACCACTGATTACATTTAATTTAATTTACGATATAGAGATTAAAAAAGCCGAAGATACGAGTTTGTCAAGCAACGAAATCTGTTTATGAGACAATTATTTGGACAATTACAAACGCCACATTTATTATTAAATATCGATTTTCGAAGATCAATTTTATAGGCTTATAATGTGTTATTATACATAGGTATGATAGTTGTAAATAGTAAAATCAAGAAAAATTTAATACGCATCTGAAAATATATATAGAAGTTGCCAGACATTTACTGCTAACATACACTTAATAAAAAATTAATCACTCACGCCCGTTTTAAACATATTAAAAGTGTTAATGATAATCCGATTGAATATAGAAGCTTCTTAATATAATCGATAGCTGACAGTTTAAAAACTTTTCTGATCTCTGCAATATATATATGCATACATTTGTGCTATATAGATAGATCACGTATATATAGCTTCTACGTACATTTTCAAATGTCTTTCAAACTTCACCGATATACACGCAACACTTGGTGCTAATGAATTTGTAAATATTTCGCATAAGACACACAATATATTCATAAAAAGTTTCTACAACTACTTTCGTGAAACACTGTAAATTGTCTTTTCTCATTGTCGGTCAGATGGCAAACCATCAATCACAGTGTGTTCATAATGAAACGAAGGGTATGGAAAATTCAATTTTAATTACGTTCAATTTAAAATTCAATTTGGTCACACGATTGGTAGATATTTGTTGCGTTCTATAATGCAAAAACCGTATATCTGAGTACCATGCGTAAGACGTGCAAAGTGTAATTCAATCATTCGGTTTCGACTTGTGGCCAGTTGCCAAGATAAGATCGAGTTCGTCCAAGTTCTGTGTTACAATGTTGTCAAACGTTACCAGCGACGAACGAGTATTTCGTTTCGCCAACTTTCCATTGCATTTTACCTTTTACCGTTATTTCATCTTTCTGCCATTACCCATGCTCTTCGTTGAAATTTTATACGCCAGCAAAAACTTTTGCTCCTTTTTCGGTTGAAAGTAACACGCAGAACGAAAGGATCGCGTGCAATAACAGAGGAGAAGCTGTTTCCAATATTGATTTAACGAGATTAATACGGACCGTTTTTATTTTGGGAGTGATGTTTTAATGAGGTATCTCTTTGAAATTTTACGTCATGTTATATGATAAAACAAAACGCGCCAGCCGACGTGGAATAAATACGAATAACGTTAAATCAAGTCTTTCGTATAATTAGCCAACTACGTAAATCCACGATAAACGCAGGAATACAAAATAATAATTAACTGGAATCAATCAAAAATATGGCGAAGTATTTTCGTGAATTCGTACGTTTAAGACAAAATTCCGAGACCTATTAATAGTTGAAACGGACAAGGTAGTTGTAAAATTATAATTCGGTGACGTTATTATTATATGCGATATTTACGTGATTGTTGGCAAAATAAACGATAATTAAACTTACTAGAAAAACATATTTTACGATAGAATTGAAACCTTCTATAATAACTTGCTTAAAGATAAAAGGACAATATCTGTAGCAATAAAAATATAAAGCGAAGCGCACAAATAAACTCATCGTCGATCGCTATAAAATAATAAAATAAAATATCCACGTCTCTTCGTTACAAATGTAATCATAATGATACTCTTCATACGAGGAAGTGCATTTTACTGTAGATATTATTGTACGATACTTTCAATCCATCGAAATATTGCAACAATTTCCAGGAACCTTTTATCAATAGATCTTTCGTAGAACCCACGTTTCTACCGTTGCACATTTCGATTACGCTTCAATTTCTCTTCAACTCGAAGTTTCTCCTTTCACCGTTTTCCGCACTTCAGAATGGTGTTTCGCGATTGATTCTCGAACTTCAGCCAGCACGATCCTTGGATAGCTGGTAATTGTTCAGATTATAATGCTCGGCTTACCAGGAACCCGATCTACGATTCTAGGCTTGCGACTCGTTCAAATGGAAACACAATCGCGTTAATACGATTAAAGTCAACGTTCACAGGTGCATCTCACCATCGAAAGTTCCAATCTTTATTCCGTATTATTTTCTAGCTTCCCTTTTTTCGCATGCCGTTTCGTGTTCCACTTTCGTTTCGAATCGATGGCCTTCAAGAGATATCGAAGTCGATATGTATCTCGCCTATAACGAGCAAATAATATTTCTCTTCGTACGAAAAATAATGTTTATTCAATTGGTCTGTCGCGTTATCCCACTATAAAGAAACATAAGTTCCGGCTGAGTTGTACTAGAAAGAGAGACGGAGAGAGTGAGGGGAGGGGCGGGAGGGGGAAAGAGAGAATAAGAAAACAGAACGAAGGGAAAGAGATTTCAATGCTGCTTGGCACGAGAGACGCGAACCTTCCACCGGAACTTCAGGCAAATCATTGACATTAATCTACTTGGCATTGCTCGTTTCTAATCATATTTTAATGATTAAAACAGCGCACGATCAACGAAACTGGGCCGCTACAAGCTTTCAAGGATCTTTCTGATGGAAGAGGCCTCATTTCGAACTCTTTATAAACGTTTATGGATATGATGGCATTCTTTGGATCGACCTACAGATATTAAAAATTAATTCAACAAACATGTTTAATGGTTTATCCGTGTAATTTATGCACCGCATCGTTCGAAAAATTAGAATCACTTCTTTGGTTGTAACAATCGTAAATTTTTTAATAATTTCGTTATGAATCTGATATTAACGTCGCTAATATTAATAATAATTCTCTGTACTTTGGTTTTTGGCACCTTTAACAAAAGGTTCTTAGGTTAGAGCAAATCTCTTGCACAATATTTTACCAATTAATAATATTAATAAATTGACAAGTTACAGGTTGGGGGTTGTAGATTTCTTTTCCTCATAGTTCATAGTCAGATTTCATTTCTTCATAGTCAGATGATTTACGATTTATACGATTTACTTGTAAACTTAAATAATACTACTACTATTAGTTTGATCGTATAAGATGGCCAAATAGTAATTTCAAACTTTTGGTCAAGTCTGTATAATTTGAAAAATTTAATGAACAGTGAGAATCTGGTGCATAGTATATACATTAAAGGCACAAAAGTTTGTCAAAATCTCTGATACATAGAATGACGCGTACATTGAAAAACGATTGGAAAGATACAAAGTATGTAGGATTACAAATTAATAATTAAAAAAGAAAAAAAGACATAAGTAAATCTGTAGGAACGTCGATATTATACGAATGTCATTTTTGCAAGGTGTATGTTTACTTTTGATTCTCTCTACATAATTTTACGATTTATGCTACAAAAGTTTATACACGTCCTGTTACCATCAACTTAGTAGGGAGCGTTCCCTGATTAATCAATACTTCCGGTCCTCATCGAGCGGTAGTCGTTTTGTTTCCGCTTCAGGCCAAAGTATTCCGTGAAATCTATTCGGTATTCGTAACAATATCTTCCGAATGCAACGCGTAAATAATTCATTAACGAAAGGTAGCAGCTTTTACATCTGTTGCTCGAGCGTTTTAAAACGAACGGAGGAAAATTTCATTTAGGAAAGTAAAATTAAACAAAAAGAAAGGAACTAATCGTATTTGGAAAATATCATCTTTATGATAGCCGTGTTACAATATTCGGCTCTCATTTTTCACGTTAACCAAGAACCAGGAAGTGACGCTTCGTTGCGTAATTTAATAGCTTCCGTGAAACGACGAAACAGTCGAGACGGTGAGACCGTAGCGGAGACTGCGGTTATCGTTATTACAAACAAATTATTGGGCATGCGAGTGTATTGTTCTAAAGCCACGGAGGAGAAAAGAGAATAATTCAGGTATCTGTGCCTCGCCGTTATTCTCCTTTTGTTCTCTCGGCGATCTCATAGGATCGGTGTGAAAAAGGAATCCACCATCGAAATCCAGGTCTAACCTCCTTGTGATTAAAACCACTTTCTCCTGTTGCAGGTAATTGCTAATAACGCTGCTAATAAATTGATTGACTACCGCTGTTTCGCGATGTCGAATTTTTATTTCTGGCCATCGTAAATCATAGTATCGAAAGTAAAGCGACTGTACGGTAGTTTCTGTAGATTAAGAGATTGTTTGGTTCCATGAAATACATACACAATATCTCACGAATGTATTTCCACTCTCGTAGAAACCTTTTACGAACGTGTTACGCGATAATGCGTATACTTTTTGAAATTTTCAAATTTCATTCGCAATGTAACCAGCCACGACTATTACGATTACACTAGTCAAATTTGAAACGAATCTAAAAGCTTATACAGAAAGTATAAGACGTTCGTGGCAAGCACACGCTTCGCAAAGATCATGAAAGTATTGGCACAGTCAATTATTCATTGTTAGAAAAGCACGGCGTTGTGAGTTTAACGTCAATTATACGTTTAAAACCATTATTTATGCCGCGTACTAATTTTATGCTAAATGTACGTATTACAATAATAATTTTGTAACTTCTATATATATTTTCGGATTACAAATTTTACCAACACTATCCCGAAAGCCATGTCTCACTGCGATGCTAATGAAACTTCGAAAAGTTTCGTCTGTCGCACATAATGTATTCATACAAATTTTCTGTGGTAAATATACTGATATTTTTATCAGTCACCGTACGTAGTTGCCAGTTAGTTTCGAGTTGAAAATTTTGTTTTTAAAAGGCGAACGTACTCTCTAACTTCGTTAGGTCCAAATATGTTTTACGATACGTAACCTAGAATTCCTTTTCTTTTTTATGATTCGAATATGTATATGTATGATATGAATCGTACGCTGTATTTAAAATCTTAAAAGTTATAAATATACAGATTCCTACTTGCGGGATCATAAAAATGCACATACTTAAACTTTCTATGGAAATAAACATTAGTCTTGAAAAGTTTTCACTTGCCGTGGTCTGGTATTATGCCATCGGGTATTGTATTAAGATTTTCATTTAAATATATTAGCATCAAAATATAAATTACAATATTAAATACTTCTATACGCAAACTTTAAAATTAGATTGACCTATATAGTCAAGCGAACATAAGCTTAATACCGATATGTTTTGACGACAAGAGATTAAAAATTATTTTTACCAGCGAATTTTTATTTATTTATTTACCACCAAAAATATACCCGTTCCGTTACAAGGACAATAACATTTCAAAATATTTTATACGATAGATACAATATGTGTGTTCACATATTTTCCTGAACCACTATATATACAGTTAACTCTATCACTAAATCACTATTTCACTGTTGCTTCATTAATTCAACCAATTATCTCTACTAGTTACCTTTCATTCACAACCTTCGTCGCACGCAACATATTCACGCAAAAAACTACAGAACTCGGTAAGTTTACGTTATCCTCGACCATGAACGTTCAACGTCACAGATAATCGTCGCGTCGTTCTACAATAGTACGCCGCTCTCTCTTTCTTTCTATTCTCTACAATTTCATATGTAAAAAAAGTCCGAGTTTTGTTCCGCTCTGCTTTCCTGTTATTTTCCACGCTGCAGGCAATCGAGAATCTAATTTTCTTGCGACACCTTTCCAACTTTACGCTTTTAATAAAAATAAAAGATTCATACGTACTTCATAGTACGTTCCATGGTTTTCGTTACGCGATTGCCCTGGTATTGAGTCTTGGTTTGTTGATCAATCGGCACAGTAGATCGATCATTTTATCCTCGTGGCAGCAAAATCATGGCATAACGGTACGGGCAGACATTCCTGGCTGAATGAATCAGTCTTCTTGGCCGATTGTGTTGTCTATAGTCGATGGTCACGCATCGGTTCGGTCAAGGCCCTTCCTCCACCTTTTTTCTTCTCTCCTTCGTGCTTTCCCTCTCCTCGATGTCGTTCCACCTCTATGGTCTGCCTCCTTCACCTTCCGTTATTTACGTTCTTTAATTATATATTGTCTAACGTAATCGGCTGGAATCTGGTCGATCGTGTCACCCGTTCCCGTCTTCGATATATCGTTAGTTCTCTTCTTCACGATATCGTTTTAACGAGATTCTCCGGTGTAGTTCTAGTCTTAAAATTTCTTAAATAACACGCGTTCCGGATTAATTGCGGTATGGTGAGATAATAGGGAACCTTAGATTCGACATCTTAAAATTCAGTCTTGAACTTTGCATAGAATAATCAAACTTATTGTATATTGCGAGACGTTATTAATCTTCGATATAATAACGAAAGAATGGGAAAATATCATGTACTTTAGGTGCAGCAGGAAATATCGAACAGGAAAAAATGACTCGATTAACCCTTATGGTAGGATCATTTGAGTCAGCGCAGGATTATATAAGAATTCACCGTTTATTGTGAATAATGTACCTAACACTGTATTCTTGGAATCAATAAACTTTCTTCCCCTAAAAAAAAAGGATTATATAAGAATTAATAAAATAGGTAACAAAATAATTTTTAAAAATAAAGAATATTGGATTTTAAAATTGCTCCCATACGAGGGCCTAATTAATCTTATTTTTATATAGTCTCGAACTACATCTGTATTTTTCTCGATATTCTCCACGCTTACGAAGCATTGATAATCATAACACTAATCACGTCGTTGGATTTGTATAATTCACGAATGTACTCGCGTCATCTATTTCTACTATACGAGTCATCTTTGGATCTAACAAACTGTTCTCTGTCCAACTGTATCGTAGCGATGTATCCCTTTTTAATGTATTTCTAAGTGGCATAAAAAATAAAAAATTTGATTTATTAAGTCTCCTCGCCCCTCAGTGGTCTTCAAACGAATGGAAATCTCGAACAAGATTCTGAAGCAGATTTAGCACATTTTGGAGAAAGCGTTTCTAAGTTACATATTTCTTAAGTTTCAAACACCTAACGTGCTTCTCGCGTTCAATCGCCTTCTGATGAAATATCTGCAACCTGTCTGTGCTAAAACGATCGACAGAGACTGCGCCATACTTTATTGCTAATCTAACTCTAACTAAAATCTGCTATATCCAGTATGCAAACGTGCAAGATCTTTATTTGAGATTTTCACAGTTATTTATCGCCTTCCTATTCGCTATTAAGTTTTCTGTATCTCTTTTATAAAATTCCTATCGTTCTCTTCTTTTCGCTTTCATTTCCCTCGACGTCGTTCCACTTCTGTGGTCAGCCTCCTTCACCTTCCGTTATTTACGTTCTTTAATTATGTATTGTTTAACGTAATCAGTCGGGATCGATCGTGTCACCCGCTCTCGTGTCCCTCGATCCTTGTCTGATTAACGAACCAAGGCGAGACTGAATCGATCGAAACGCATGCACGCTACGCGATTTTCAGCTGGGTTTACCGACCTGATGGTATCCCAGATTTTTATTTTTCCAGGGGAGGAATTTATGTCGAGGTGAGAATTTGTGTGAGTGTAAAAGTAACGATGAAAGATTAAGTTTTATTAACGAGTGGGTAACGACCGATTGTGAAACGCGTGGGCGGATAATTGAAATAAATTTTTACATTTGGAATTATATTCGAGAAACGTGTGATTAACATTTACGCAGGTGTGCTATTAGCGTTAAGAGTTGCTGTTAATGACTATACTTTTCTCTATGCATATATTTATGTTCATTGTGTTTCTTTTATTGTTCGTATTTATCGTTAGTGCGTTTAATAACTTGCTCGAGGATCTGATTTATGTTTTCTATGATACTCATTCACAGCATATACTTTTCATACGATACTTACCGTTGTATCGTACAATTTTACACGCGCTAACAACTCGTAACTATCCGCAGATTTTATTTGTTTTATAGCAACTGTACGTGAATTTTACAAAAGCGTACGAAATTGATGATGAATTAGTAATTAGACGCGCTACCCGCTATCTTTCTGCGGAGTTGCTAGACTATATAATTAATTAGCAAAGAAACATAATAATAATATGTTTCGCTATTTACTGTACATATCACTATGTACATTTACTACATCATTTAACAAAATTATCAACCTCTAGACTAAATTACACCAAGTATTCAATTTAATTACACACTTGATTATTGTATGCGATTATTGTCGATGATCGCATCAAGTACTGAAATACTTATGGACAGCATTCTATACGATCGTATCTACGTTGTAAACACCGAACGTGTTAAACTGCATCGATCGGTAATATTTGGTTCAAATGATTGGGTAAACGATCGAGGATTATTTATTCCACTTATTATTTTGTCGCTACGAATAATCAGAGCGCTGTTTGATAATTAATTTAGCGGGTTTTCATTGACAAGTTTCTAATGTAATTACGCAGCGGACAATATTTCTCGTAATAAAAAGCTGTTCTTCTAGCTGAAGGAAGTGAAAGCGTTCGCCAATGATTCATAAATAGAGGCGCCGAATGGTGACAGTATAAACAGACTATTTATCATAAGATAGAATAAAAACTTTTTATGCTTTACGAGAAAGGAATTCATCGCTGCATGACGACTACACGCGCGCCTATGATTTCCCCCTTTTATGCAACATCGTATATACTTCTAACTTCTTCTATCGCATTTTTAAACGTACCAGTTTGACAAATGAGCATTATGGTGAATCGTGTTAAACTAGTAACATGACAAATCGAATTTATGTTCTTTCTTTAATCCCCTTGATTTACATAAATTTTCATGTTACAAAAGCATCGACTATTTCCACGTCATTCCTGTTTTTTTTCCAATTTGTGCGCTGCATTATGTAGTACACGTGTTAACGAACGGGACACTGTGGATATTTATGCAGATTCATATTTTTATAGAAATGATTAGAAAAATTGTAGCTATGAAATATCATAATCAACATTACACTTTGCATATTTTTGTATATTACGTGTATTATCGTGTCTACGAATATTTTTGCACTTTCAAATTTCCTGCAAGCTCATAAAAACCTGGATATTGTTAACAAATTCCTTGAATCCACGAATGAATCAGCAAATAACGAATTCTTAAATTATCAAAATCTATTTTTACTTTAAAGAGAGATGGATATATATCGAAAATATACGTTAAATTAAACGAAATGAAAACTGTGAAATACATAAAAATACACAAGAAAAAGAAATTAGCAATATCACGTGTATATATCCTCCAACATTCTTTGCGTTTATTCTTATTTTTACAATAGTTCCTCCGTTATTATTTAACTGCTTAGGACAACGAATGAATAACATTCATATTAAGACAAATTTTTAGCGTTGCATATTCTTTCATCAGTCTAACGTTATAGACAGATTTCACGACGAAATCCATAATTGACGTAGTAGAAAATTTGTTCAGATTCGGCTTTAACTAAATAGGAAAACGAGGATACGGTAACAGGTTTTGTTCGATTCTTAAAACAACGGTGTCAATGTCTAATGTATTGCATAATACGCGTTAGTATATTTATATATTTATAAACAACTACGTAACTACAACTATGTAACAGAGAAATGCAGTTGCTGCTGCAATGCAACAGACTCGAGCTAGTCTTCTTTCTGTTTATATTTTAAGGACGAATCCAATCTGAAGATTAGAGGGGAATTGTGCGGCGCAGAGTCGGTCAAGGCCTCTTATCCCTTTTCCTTCTTTCCCATGCTTCTCTTCTTCCTCCTTCTACTTCACTTCGGTCAACCTCCTTCACCTTTCATGGTCTGTGTCGTCTAATTACGTATTGTCTAACGGCTCAGTCCCCATGGCGTGTCTTTCTTTTCATCGTTCGTGTCATCCTTCTCTGACGGGTCAACCGGCAAACAACGAGGTGTCATTACGGTAATACCTGACGTAATGTTACGTCAACAGTCAACACCGTAAATGGCGTCTGCGTTTTAGTACCTATCGATCGGTATTTGCTGTAACGATAGCGGAAGTCGACGAACTTTCGTCGCTTCAAGGAACCCGGCCTTTCGTCTCCCGATTATTTACACCTCCATACTAATTCCTTTTTACGACTTTTCACAGTGTTTCTTATCCTTACGACGAACATTCTTTGGATTTAAATCAACTACGTAGTTTGATTTTCTACGATTGTTATTGATATTTGTTTTTTCACGATATTCGGATAATTTTAGGATTAACGAATTCTTTCTAATCGATGGAAACAGTTCGGTTAATAGAACAAATTCGCAAGCCTGTATTCGATTAGAAGAAAGGTAAAATAGGGTAGAACGGAATTGATAAAATGACAGAGTATCGTTGCCTTGGATATCGTTGTATTGGTTTCTAACATAAATTCGTCTCGTTTTTATATTTGTTACATAAACGGAGAAAACAAGACTGATATATTTTATAGTCTAATATAACGCTATTATTGAAATTATCAGAGATCTGAAATAGTTATGTACGTAATACAGGTATTTCGGTAAATTAGCAAGTGCTTTAGATACGAGCTTTATTATTATATTTAAGAAGTTTACCACCTTTCTATTTACAAAGTATATAATATATAAAGTATACTTAGCGCAGAGTATATTTACATATTAAAACAATTATGAGAAATATTCCATGGAATCAAGTTTTCCTTTCGTAATTACGTTAACTGTACGAGTACATGGAGAATAATCCTTTTCGGCCAATTTAACGAAATATGAAGCCCCAATTAATGGCAATAGCCAATTTTCAATAGAAATTATAAAATGTGAAAGTTTTGCACAAATATGTCGACGTTGGTTGTAGGAATCGAAAGAAGGTTTATATAAGAAGCAACACATGCATGTGCAAATAAATATTAGTATACATGGTTTATTTCTTAGATTACCATCGTTGATACAGTATAACAAAATTATTAGTCATCATATACGTATTTAGACGGGATAATATTACAGATAATAAAGTAATGACAGAATGACGGAAGAATGAGGAAGACGTGTTTAAGTATTTCCTCGTTCGGTGACTATCCAATCTAAGATTCAAGACGATCATCGGCCACATCTGTTGGAATCGAGAGTTGCAATCGATGGATAGTCGAGATTGAAAGGAAATTGAAGTAAATTTACCGATTTCGTACAAATTGCGAACAGTTGCGACACGCTATCAACGATGGTTCGCGGAATAGATTGATTCGAAATATTGCACGTAGTTTACAGTTACTCGTTATTGACAAAGGACATAAATTGAAAAGAAATCTATTTAACCTTCTTGGAAAGGAAAATTAAAATCAGGAGAGAGCATGCAACGAAGTGAATGGCTCTAATGAAGAATTGCAGATCAAATCGGAAGAGATTGGAAGAAAATTATTAATAAAGAGTTAAAAATAACGCATACGATGGTTTAGAGAAAGAATATTATTGGAAAATGTAAATTTATAAGAATACAAATTTTATATTATATAAGGATCATGGGAAAGAACACGATAAATTTATTTTTGTTGATTTTTTATTTTAACGTCACTTTATGGCTAAAGAGAAATATTTTAACAAGAAATAAATAAAGATGGAAGGTCCGATAAGTCCAGAGATATAATTGGTGAAGTTTTGCAAGAGACAAATATACAGGGTGGTTGGTAACTGGTGGTACAAGCGAAAAAAGAAGTCGAAAATATAGAATAAAAATTTAAAAATTAAAAAAATAACGTCAATCGAGATAACGACCTGCAGTGAGATCTGGTATAACTAGACGTGATAAAGTGCACGCGTACCGAGCGAAAATTCAAAGTCGATTTTCTCGAAGACAAAGCCTCAAACCAAAATTTTGTATTCTACATTTTCGACTTCTTTTTTCGCGTAGAATCAGCCCCTTTCCGCTTGTACCACCAGTTACCAACCACCCTGTATAATTTTTAGGACAATATTTTAATATTTTGACGAGCATTATTCTTAAGATTACGAAGGGGAGTGGAAGATACAAGTACAGTTCTAAAATAAAATAAAAAACAATTTTAATAACAGGGAACTAATTGACGATATACTGAATTCTAAAATTGCTTCGATGTATACAGCGAGAAATATAATTTTCCGCGTTCTCCCCGCAGTTTTTACGTAATATCGATTAAAAGAGAAAGAAAATGATACGAACCAACGAGGGCAAAGCAAATTCAACGTGAAATAAAATCAGATCAATCGTCGGAAACAATAATTCCGAAAAAATGCAGTTGATTCGTATAACATTGACTGCTCGAGAAAGAGAAAATTTGATAGAAATGAAATAAAATTGAATCAGAAATAGGAAACACCTTTAAGCAATAATTTCTAGAAAATGAAAATAATTCATCAAGATATCATCGAAGAGCTCAAAGAACAACGAAATGCCTGAGCAAAGAAATAAATTAACTAACGAAACGTGAGCGACGATTCGATAAAATGACTATCGAAAACGGAAGCAGACAGGTGTCAGTGAGAATAGAAGTAGGTTCGAAAGAGAAAGCTCATGCAGCGGGAATCTCAAAAAGAGGAAAAAAGAAAAAAAGAAAAAAGGAAGACTACCATGAAGTCGAGAGAGAAAAAGGGAGGAAGCACAGTGAAAGTATCCGGGAACAAAAGAAGAAACTAACACGAGCCTCCAGAAAAGGAGGCGCAAGAACTTAGAATAGAAAGGTGGGACTGAAACGACCGGGGGATTCTCCTCGACTGTAATAACGGAGAAAGAGAACGAAACAGAAGGTGAGAGTCTGCGCAAGGTGAGGTTAGGTTGGGCGAGGTTAGTTTAGCTATGCACGAGGCTGGACGTTCGCCAAGGTCTCGTAGAAAGGGGGCAGTCTTGACCTCACGGCCTCTGTACGGAATCGCCGACACACTCATTTCCGATATATTTAGATTAGTCGCATGCTGTCTGCGAAATTGTGTCACCGTGCGTACGCTTGGAACGAGGAAAATGATTTTTTTACTTGGAAAAACTGACAGAAGAAAAAAGTGACTATATTTTTATGGCGATAATTTTGAGTTCTTTTTTTTTAATATCTCGATAAGTCGAGAACTTGAAATATTTGTGAAAAATTTTATGACGAAAAATTGTCATAAAATTTTGTCGTTTTGTATGTTTCGTTCCTTGTTATAAGTGGAAAGATAGACGGTGAAAATAGTTTTCGATACAATTTTGTGAATTCTAAAATTCTAAGAAATAATTTCATACAACACGGTGATGGAATAGAAGAAGGCGCTCTATTTTGTCGCGTTTCCTTGAAGTTTAGTAAGCTTTGTGAAATGTTAATTTACCTTTGAATACATTAAACCTCCGGCATTTTTTAGGTCATTTACGAATCAATTTCTCAAGTTTCTCAAGTTTGAAGAAAATACAAAAATCACTGTTAACGCGCATGAATTTTTATTTCAATTTTGCGTTGAAAGTTTTCTACAAATATTATATCTTTTTGCTTGTTCGAACAACACGGAGAATAGAATTTAAAAATTCAAGAAAGATTGTATAGTATATCATTATTATGACGGCTATGGTTTCTTTGGTTTGATGATTTTAGAAGATTGCTAATGCAAAAATCGTGTTTTGGAAATGGTAAAATTATTTGTTCTCGTGAATCGGTATAATGAAATTCACGATGGATAGTGCGCCTCCTTGTAACTGTAGACTTTAAAACAGAATTTTTGTACCAGTAGCGTGGAACACTTATTATTATTAGATAATTATGTACAATTTCCAGCATCACATTTCTATATTTTAATATCAACGATAAATGATATCGATATAAACTCAAGTTAATCCTCAAAATTATATACTTTTCATAATCAATATTAATCAATATGATAATGTACTGTAAACAAAGAAAAAAAGCACGATATACCATTACAATAAAAGAAAATCATCCGTACAAAATTGTTACACAATACAATATCGATATATAAATTTCTTATTCTCCAAAACTAGTTAATCCACATATCAATAAGCATCATGAACCTATATCCAACCTTTCTATCAATCGCTTAGAAGATCCTTATCTAACTTCGTAACATTTCACATGTACCTATATAAACTCGAATTTATTCTCAAAATTACACAAGCCGTGTAATATATTTCGATTAAAGAAAAAGAATACAATACACTCTTGTGAAAAGAGAAAAATATACAATGAAATTTTTAAACGGCACGATACCAAAGGATAAACTCCATTCCCTAAAAATAGTCAACGTACGTACTAAGAAATATCAGTAACTAATACTCAATGTTCTTCATCAACCACTCATAAAATCTCTATCAAACTTCGTAATATTCCATTCACTTTGAAATCCAAAGACAAACGATATTCCGCATGACAATAACAGGCACACGCAATAAGCAGCCCAGCTAAAACCATCGTGTGGTTTACCAGAAAATTCTACGAAGTCCAACCATTGGAACTGTCATTCGGTCGACAATCTGTCTCTGGTAACCCTTTTAATCGTAAATCATGAGAACCGACGCGACTAGCGATGGCGACGTGGCCGCGAAATCCGTGAATACACGTCGGCCAGGCTCGTACTTGTAATCGGTCAAGTCGATATCCAGAAAAGTCAGCGCGTGGGAGGTCGATGTCGTGGGCGCAGTTAACTGTCAGTGCTACTGCACTCCCGGTGATCTATGCACTTACGCGGCCCGTTGCCACGATAACGATCTGTACGATCCGATCTGATCCGATCGGCACAGGGTGTGGGCTTCGGGGTGAGCAGCACCGATAGAAAGGCGCGTACGCGTGACGAAACCGTAAAAATTCCCGGAACGTTTAATAAACGCGCGGTTTTCATGCGTCACGCGGCGTCCCCCGGTCGTTTGTTATTCCTGTAATCGCGTGGTTATGGAATTCGCCATCGCGTTGATCTTGCAACAAGGCGACGTCATGACAGCTTCGTTCGTTGCACGGCCGAGTGAGATCCGCCGACTTTGGAATTTGACGAAGGCAAGCCACGGCTGTGTAAATCGCTTTTGGAACGATACTAGGTGCGAATTGCGATTGTTAACAGTCGTAAAGTTATTTGTGCTTTGTAAAGTTTGTACGTAGTGTATCGTCTATGAAGAAAATCGAACGGAAGTTTAGATAACTCGGTGCAATTTTAGATTCCAAAGCTTGTTGATACTTCGGCTTTCAATCGTGTTGTTAGCGCGTTGCTCTTAGTTCCGACGCATAGCGCGGCATTTCAACGAAGGTTCGGGACAAAAATGAAAATTCGCTCGAGCAACGATTATTTACGACGTTTCGTGAACGTGTCGGTTCACTTTTTCAGGACAGGAAAAAAATTTGTTTTCAGCTCCGCTCTGCATCTCTGACTCGCAAATATGCCAGATCTATGCAACTTGACAGACGGAAAACGATATGTAACTTATTCGCAATTGAACTTCATACATTTCGATGGACTTCAGTCTATATGTTGCACATACGTTCAAAACAAATTCGATGAAATAGAAATAAAACAAGTGGATCGTGCCAGCAAAATTTATATCGGTCCCATAAATTTCATATGATAAACATTTACCAAGTTCTTGCAGGATTGACGATAATCAAGGAAAGCTATATTGGGTTCATCTATCGTTCGATTTACTGGGAAATCGGCGACCGTAAGAAAGAATAATTTTGAAACAAGTAGTCGACAGGGAAAAGGCGAATTGAAAGCTGTCGCCGGTGAATAATATCGATCGGAACCGCAACCCGGTTATCAGGTGTACCGTTGTCCGTAAAGAATTTTCGACTTCGAGTGAAAGGCCAGTTGCCGGTGATCTACCGAGTTGCTTTGCGACGTCTGATAAACGCTGCCTTATTACCATTTGAAATCGGCGGACCAAATGCTCACATTGGGTTACAAATTATCGCACGTATACGAAACGTACGCATATATACGCGCGCATACAGGGGCCATCGAGATAAATTAACGACCCGCGTCATTCCAAACTCGCGTAAGTTGGTATGGTGATTGCGAACGCTATACTTAATCCTCGTGCATATTCATTATTGGTACGGTATACACGTAAAAAATTCATTATTCATTGGAAAAGTTTCCAAACAGTGCGCTTCTTCCTCTGGGAACCCCTCGCGCTATGTCTTCCTTTTCCTCCCTTTTTCTCTTTTTTTTTTTTCTTGACATCGTGGAAGATCGATAGAAACGTCGCAATCACGATACTATTTGGACGATAATTCTCTCATAATTTCTTGCGTGACGTTCTGTAACGAAGGCTGGATTAATCGAGTATAATTAATCTCCGTTTCTACGTCGCATGCGACCCTGTAAATAACGGTGTTGCCGATTTAAAGAGATACGCAAAGTGGATCGTTACGATACTATAAATTTGATGCTTCCTTCGGTGTTACGTGGTCATAGGGCTGGTTCTATAAACTTGTTCGTTGACAAATTTCGTTACGATTTGTTATTACAATGCTAATCGGCGAAATACTTTAAATCGATTCGTCAGAGTGTTTACTTGCATGCACGTTGCTGTTGAACGAGCGCACGTCACACTTCACTCTTCCTCTATGTTACTCGAGCAAACAACCGTACTCAATCTTGTTCTTCCTGTATTTATTTGCTGGTTGAGCATATTTGTATTCCGATCGTGTTTTCAATCAGTTATATCATCTCGTAGAATCGTTACAAGTTTACATTCAATTTCTGTTTAAATTAATTCTGCGAATCTGTGAATGAATTGACATAATGTCGTCCAGAATTGTTACCAGATTACGTATCTTTCTATTTTCTGGTATTATCTTACGTATTTTGTTATATCGTTGTTTAAATACACAAGGATCGTTTTAAAAGGGACTATTTCTTCTTATTTTAAATATCGTTTGACACGTGGTTGTTAGTGCCTCTTCTTATCGTCGTCGGTTTTCAAATTATTGAGACATCACTTAGTATAAGTAATTGCTGACATGTTTATCATAGACAGAATATTATCGGTTATCTCACAAGTTCCTGGTACTGTTCGTTTTAATGTTATTAAGTCCTATTGCTTTAAATATTTGTTAAAAGTAATTGTTAGAGAACTAATTCCAAATGTACTTTGCTTTGTAAATGGCTTAAAAAATAATTTTTTGATAAATACCCTTTATTTTGTGAGTATTTTTATCGACTAGAGTGTATATATATATTTTGTTTTACTCTAATGTATAATTTAATTTATATTGTAAAAATATATTGGAACTCGTACTGGTTTAATACGTTACAATTTTCTAGAGTACATTCTAAGAAATATATCGACCTTGACTCGTGTATAATACCACGAGCATACATTTTGCAGAAAAGAATGAGAATCAGTCTGCGAGTAGACAGGAGACATAACTCAAATAAATACGGCTTCTAATACATTTTCTTACATTTCTCCCTTTACAATTCTTTAAGTTACTCGAATTTATCATTATTCTAGTACTATCCATAACGTCCCTTATACTGCTCCAAATCAATACTGCATACGTAGGCAATAGCGATTAATATCGTGCAAGTGTCCCGTAGTTGAGAGATATACCGCGTCAGTTAGAATTAATTATAACTTGATATTGATACTGGTGTCATTAACACTGAATATTAAGTTGGATATTTATACATTTATGGGAAATATAACCATTCCAATAAAATGTGTATTTTTATAAATTATTTCGTAAACAAGAAGTAACGTGGAAGAATTTAAAAGGCTAGTTTCGTTAAAATCGATCGTAGTTTGCTAAAGTACGCGAAAGAGTTAAAAGCGGGACAAGGCACGTTGTAAGTATAATACTCGTCAAAACGTGAAGTAGATGGAAAAATGTGCAAATTTATGTCTCGTTCCTTGATAAAAACATAAACTTGGATAAGCTTAATTACAACTTTACATCTGACCCCAACCAAATACGAAAATTAATCCTTATCACTTGGACGAATAATTTATGTTTCTGTTCAATAAATATCAACATTAATTTTGCCAGGAGCACCTGTTTCTACTAATTATGAAAACAACTTGGAAGCCATGCCTCTATCACAATAAGGATAAAAATATATAAATATACATGTAATTATAATTTTACCTGAACGAAAGCCAATTATAATGGCCTCGTGAAAAACATTTACACGTTTCGAGTAACTTCAAGAACGAAAGATCTTCCAAATCTTATATTTTTCTTATGGAATACTTCGCTTGTACTATTGATTAAATAGAAATTGGCGAAGATAGGAAAGGAACGCTAATAACGGTAGTAAGAAGAATTCGCGTTCAATTTCGTCGTGTACCTCTTAGTCCTTTGTCAGGCGAGCCGACAAGCAGATCGCGCGAACAAGAGCGACGTAGATGCATTTCGTTGTGGTGGAAACAATGCGCCTGTTGCATCAGAACGAACGAATGCCGATTACACCTGTAATGATCTCCGACGAATAGCGATGTCGAAACACTCTTTGCGCACCGTGACGTGTCCAAAGTGATTTCTCCCTAACCGCACGGCAGCCCACCGTCCTCACCGAGCAAATTTGCAACAGAATGCTTACGACCAACGTTAGGTCACGCAAATTTCCATTTTTTACATTTTATGCTCATCCGTGCAGAAAACCGCGTTCGTTCGACGAGAAAACTGCCTTCTTTTCCTATGTTTTATTCATTCAAAATGTCGTCCATTTCTCGTTTATAAATCACGTTCATTTACGTGTCAGGGAACAAACTCTTCGTACCACAAAATTCCACTCTGTATGTTCATATACGTACTGCGATTAGTTATGTTTGGTTTATCAATTTCGGATACAGTTCCGCTAATTCTGTCGTGATTAAGGGATTATCACACAGGAGCGTTCAGACGATCGATATTAATTGTCAATACAATATCGAAAATCTTAGATATCGATAATAATACCGATAATAATATTGATCGTCTGAACGCTCTTCTTTAATCTTCTTCAAGATATTAGGGTAATAAAATTAGGGTTTTAATGTGTCACTTTTGGCTATTGTTCATTTATTGTTCGTTAACTAGCATTGACTGCTATTGGTCACAAGTTTTCTACTATCTAAAGATACTTTAACGGAAGATGATTCCCCGAACGATTTTGATTAATTTATTTAATTATTCATTCTTTGCACTTGTTTTACAACCAATTTTTGGAAGATTATCATCTGTACAGAATCAATAACTTTCAACCTATTTCATTGGTAATACGTCTATCTATGTCATCTCTAAACAGCATAGAACGTATTAGGAAACAGAAATTCTACCTTTCGAATATTATGTCGTTCGAATTTCTCGGTCGATAGAAAGGCGGTGCACGCGAGTGAATCACTTGTTAGATTCATCGTTGGTCGGAGCATCAAAAAGGAAATTGAGAAGGCGAGAGAAAAACGGCATCGTTGCTGCGATTGCAAAAGCAGGAAATTATTACACGCGTCACCGCTGTAAAATGCCATCAGGCCGGCGCGGCGCACGAACATTAAGACCATTTCTCTCTCTGACAGCGAACAGTAGGACGATTCGACGCGATCGAACGCTCAACGACGGTATATAAAAGGTAGTATCGGGTATCGACGCCGCTTCCCTCGTCGCGTCGAAATTGCGTTTCAATTAACCAATGATTAACGAGCTCCCAGGCGGACGCTGTCGGATTCGCAATTATTTAGCACGTTAACGATCCGCGTGATCGATTATCGCGCAAAAACCGATAATTTATATTCAATTTGATGTTCTTCGCCGCATAATGAACTTCGCCGATCTTCGCGCGAAATTCCCTTCGGACGTTCTTTATGAGCCTGTTTTTCCGCCATTGATTTTATGAACCTAATCACGAACAAGATTCTTGAGTTTCCCTTTTACGCGCTACTATCGATGTCTTTCTCCTCATCCGCTCTAATTACACTCTTTTCCGCCGTGCTCGCGCACTTATCTCCTCTTCTAGTCGATTTATATAAAAGCTGTAGCTAACAGTTCACGGTAATGATCC
Source organism: Bombus impatiens (assembly GCF_000188095.3). Classification (NCBI taxonomy): domain Eukaryota; kingdom Metazoa; phylum Arthropoda; class Insecta; order Hymenoptera; family Apidae; genus Bombus; species Bombus impatiens. The sequence continues at coordinate 245,249 of NT_178126.1, read as the reverse complement.
TTATTATCTATCGTTGTTAATCATTAACGCGCGCTCCGTAAGCGGCAACTGCGTATCTGATGCGAATTTCTCTATGAAGGGGCACTGATTGCCGGGCTTGTTTCGCAACCGATTATTAAGTACACGATTTAGATAATTCGAGCTGGATGGGAAAGCTCCTATATCGTATTACAAGTTTTGTGAAACTTGCTCTCTTTGATTCTATGACGATCGAAATACGTTCGCGTTTCGCAGCACGAATACCATGCATGAGAAATTATCACACGCGTACAGCGACTACAAAAAGTATCGCACGTCATTGTGCTTATTGTATCATTTACAGATTAATTAATTAGACCAATTATATTAAATTTCGTATCTTTTGGTAGTAAGTACTTTTTCGTATGATCGTGAAAATATCCTGAAAAAAATGTAGAACCTGATAAAGAAAAGATTTATTGGAGAATTCAAGTAAATTTTTCAGTCGAAGTGGAAAATTATTAGGGAACTTATGAAAAATTACTTCGTTAGATACAGCGTGTTGGCAAAAAGAATGGGATTTAAAATACGATAATCGAATATTATTTTGAGTTGCGACGCTTCTGAAATACACGTGCAACATGTGATTCAACAGAAGGAAATTTGCCAAAGAGAAGAATATTCTTTTTATTGGAAAAGCAGTTGGCGCGTATGCAAGAAGTTCGCTTATGTGCATATAAATTAAATATATGTACATATAAATTAGAAGTACGACCTGATGGGGTTGTGAGCAACGCGAGAAGGGCGAAATAGGGAATTGAGGAAAGTTCAGGAAGATAAGGTCGACTAAATTGCGAAAATATCGAAAGCGACGACTCAAAAATGGAAATGAATTTCTGAACTTGCCTAATTAACTTAGTTATCCGTTTTTTTAAAATGGGACATTATTATAGTATAATTGCATTATATTCTATTAAATTTTGTATTACTTCTCTATAGTTAAAATTTATGAAATATCGTATTTATTTCTACGAAAATTATTTTATCAAACATTTTTTCTTTAACTAGAGATTTTTCCTATATTTTTATCATATCTTCTAATACCCTTTATTGGTTCAATTAAAAAATACCGTATTATAGCAATTTCTGTGTAGAAACATAGATGAAATTTTGAATAAAATTCACACGGAACACCTTACGGTTAATAGAATCGTTTATACTTTTCTGATATACAAACGTCGCTTTTAATGGCCTGTTGCAAAGATAGTTTAGAAAGCGAATTCTTCTCAGCTGGGTTTTTTGTTCACGTCCACGTCTCTCTGCCCGCCTCCCTTCTCTCTTCTAGCGTTGTTTCTTAATAAAACAGCATAACCTTTCGTTCCTATTCGACTCGATGGCAAAGCGATTAATCGGAGAAACTATTTTCAAAGAAGTGCATGACTGCGCACGAGAGATTTCATGCTGCAATTTGCAGCCAGAGCGGATCGATAGACGCAACAGACTTTATCTATTGTCGAACCCTCGAGGGTTTCTATGATTCATGGAAAATGTCGAGAAACTTGTATTGGGTTTAATGTCTTTTCTGTACAATCAACGATGGTAAATTGATCGTAATAGATTGCAAGCTCGTAGGAAATTCTGATTATTAAATTTTATAGATTAAAGTAGATAGGAATTTTTACTTTAAGGGATACGCGTATACTTGAAATTAAATAATTGACTTTTAGAAAATGTTTCCATTCGAAAGTACGAATTCTTTACGATTTTTCTCGCTCTTGAAATAATAGAGCTATGACATTTCAAAGTGCGATTAGAATATTTAAGCTATGTAATAGTATTTATAGAAACGAATATTGGTCGGAAATATTGAAAAAAATTATTAGATTTGGAGTTTGGTCAAATCTGATATTATTATTCTATATGGAAATACTTGGCCTTTATCGAATCCTTTTCGTACAGTTCTGAGTTCTTTTTTCCAATAAGAATATTTAGTTCCACCAATAAGAATATTTAATGAAAAGCTTAATGAAAAGATTTCTCATAAAATGTTAGAAGGATTTTTAATGAAAACTCGTATTTACAAGTACAAATAACTATCATTTTAGATAAGTTGATAACTTTTAATCATCTAGGACGCATTCTTGATTTATTTATTAATTCTAAAACTTAATTAATTTTTTTTATTGAACAATAGATGACTAACACATCATATTGCAAAAGTACTGTATCAGAAAACATATCTGTTGCCCCTTCCAGCCATATATATATCTACATCTATAAATAAAATATTTACGATTGTTAGTTGTAAGTATGTTATTTTGAATAAGAAAGCGTGTAACTAGAAATTGTATTTTCTTCAGAAATGTAAAAAACATTTTATTTCCGCTGCAACTTCTTAGATCACTGACAAAATCACCTGGAACGAAACGCGTTAATAATTTTTAGCAACGATAAAAGATCCAGCGAGATTTATCGCGAAGTTTAATATGATAATATGAAACGAAAACTTCGTAAGATGTCAGCTTTGCTGTTTTTTTTGCTTCTTATTAAATAATTGGTATAGGATAGTGCTGAGCGTTAGGATTTTAATTACACGATGTAATATAATGTTATAATGTTCATGCGAATTAATTACACGCATAGATTAATGTTATCAAGTTCTAATGTATGGAACAACTTGTCTCTTTTATTCCGCCAATTAGAACATGCGAAAGCCAATCCCAAATGTTTATCAAACGTGAGATTAATTTGTGCACAGTTAGTGCGCACTCGTAACTTTCTAAACACATTTCTATCGTAGACAAACGACAAAGTGCGTAAACGCACGATTAGAATCGATAATTCAAGTACTTCAATGGATTACGTAAATTTTCTTGTTGTAAAGATTCCACTATGATTTTTCATTCATTTTCGTCGATACAAATCAGTTTGCGTTCGATTTTCGTCGAAAATTTGATTCTTAACTTTGAGGAAAATATACGGAAATCATTACGTGTGCGCATTCTCGCTTTCATTTGAAACTACAGGTTTGAAACTTCTTCTAAATTAACAATCTTTCGATGCAAATTGAAATGATTAACTCTGATGCGTTGTTTGATCGTATTCTTTCGTCGTTAACCTTCTTAAGATCAAGGAAAAAGTATAATATTCATTGATATGCGTGTTTTCTCGTTTCAATTTTTACTAGATATTTTGTTAAAACATTAATTTTGTCAAAACGAGTCTATGATTTAGACATAAAAATTCAGGGACAGCAGCAGGGTCGACCGTATATTCAACCCTCAACTACAGGTGTATTTTTAGTCACTAAATTTATATTTTTCTCGTTAAATTACCGTGTTATAAAATTGAACCTAACACGTACAACTATTTTGTTCGTCAGTACATCTTCTAAAATCCTCTACGGGATTGTAACAAAATAAAAACTCAGACTCCACTTACAATTAGGGTTTGGCTGGTAGTCTGTAATCAAGGGATAACTTTACTTACAGCCGACACATCTCCAAACCTGAATACTTATTCACAATCCTACGAAACTGAAATCTTTTAATCATTCCCTCCATTCATTCCCCGTAAAAGTGTCAGAAAGAAGAGAAAAAGAAAAAGAAAATTGAATAATAATTCTGCGAGTTAGTATCTAAAAATAATAAAGTTTCACGAGACAAGGATCTAGCCAATTGCGAGATGGACGAGACGAGCGATAAGTGGAATTCTAGTCGTCGTATTTCGAGACAATAGAAAATTCTTAAATGGGCGTGTCGTCATCGCGAGGTAAGAATAACGAAGCCATTTTGGAAGAGGTGCATTGTTACACTCTGAAGGAATTGCGCACGGCATCCGAGCAGGTCGTCGAAGGCGAAGATAATGGACTTGATGCCTGCAGCGTTCCTTTGACTCGGCAAGAATTTAACTTAAAACGTTAACTCGTCGGTACACACCTCTTTTCTGCATTCTAACGTTCCACGCGATCGTCCTCGTGCATCTGCATACGCGTCTCGATCCGCTAGAGTAGGCACGCGTCCCCACGATCCTTCAACGATCTCGAACGCGCCGCGATTCCTGTCGCGATTTATCTCCTCGCGCGCGTTGTTAACATACTTCTCGTAGATTTTATTGCGAGTTGAAGTTACGATCGAATAAACTCTTGTATAACTCAATAAAGAGTCCGCACACGTTTTATCGTATATGGGTTGTAGACTAGAACTCCTATGTACGCAGTCGGTTTTATAAGAAGTATATAAATGGATTTTGAACTAGAAGCATCGATCTGGAAAGTGACTTCACGTGTATTTTTGCTTATCATTGCCATTCGTGTTCTTTCGAACGTACGAATTCGTTGGTTGAAGGTTTGAACAAAGGCGATTAATTTTAAAAGTAATTTCGTATTTATTTTTGGTTATTCTGATTATTAGTCTTGTTAGTTAGAATTAGATCGGATTTTTATGCATTTATGGGAAATGCGAGGATGCAAAAATTCATAGAATGTGTATTTTAGCTTCTGTTTACCTCTGTATTTAGCTTCTATTTAGCTCTCTATTTTTATACCATATTCGTGGGAATATGGTTTTGTATAATTATACAAAAATTATACAAAAATTATATAAGGAGGTTGGCTTTTGTATTTATTTTTAGTTGCTAGTCTCATCTATTTGTAAGAGAGTAATAACTATTTTTATAATAATGTAAATTTTGCGACATTTTTGAGAATTGTAAGCAATCTTTGATACACGAATTCTAGCTAGAATTTTGAATTAAAGAGTCAAAAGTAATTTTTATAATTATATCTTTCTAGATAAGTAAGTTACATCCTTTTAGGAAGGGGACGGGAGAGAAGTTAGGAAACTACGGATGATAAAATTAGGAATGAAATTCATATACTCTGTATACACATGTACATGCATGCAGCGTGATTTATTGATTTATTTTGTAGGAAATTCATGGGACAATCTCATTCTAGGGAAAAGTTTCATCAATTTATATTATAACGAGCATACAGTGGAATTGACAGAATAAAATTACAAAATATAAAACCACGTTAATAAACCGATGAATGTTTCCTGAGAAGTATTCAAATATTTTCTACAGCAGTAGGTTAATTTTCATCTAATTATAATTTCCCGAAGAACGCGAATTAGATTGCTGTTGGCCTCCTTTTCACGACTACCAGGTACGAGATCATAAACATATAATTTCAAGCTGTTTAATTCTCCGCGAGGAGCAGAGGTTATAAGGTAGGCGACGACAACTTAAAACCATTCGATTTTGACATCACCGAAATGTACCTACCCGTCTTCCCCATTAAATTATCTTTCCGACAGTATAATTGAGAAACGCTTCTCGGGTAGTCAATCAAATTAACGCACGCTCTCATCACAAAGCCATCGAGATAGCATCTCGAGAAAATTCTTTCCTCACTAACAGCTACCGCCAGCATTGTTTCAACTTTGGTATTCGTTCTAACTCGACGCACTACGCACATGTGAGACGAATCGTTGTTGTTTCGAGTTTAAAGCGTCCGACCATAAAAGCCAGCCATTATTTAAGAAGTTAACTTGAAAAACAAGTTAAATTAAGCATTTTCCCAGACAAATATCTTTAATATCTGTAGTACCGCAGAAAAACTCTGGATAATTAAGAAGGTTTACTTGACCATGGGTCATCCACATCTGTGGAACGTGTGCGTGCCGAGTATACCAGAGCCATAGCATAGGAGATAGCTGTTAATCAGTTGAGGGGTGAGTGTTGTCAGCGTTGTCAAGGAGTGTAGTCAGCGTGAAAAAGAGCGTTGGGACCGTTGTGACGAGAGGAGTGAGTGACGAATGATGACTGCGTGGCATATAGACTGACGGAGCATCATACTTGATTTTGTGTTGACGTGAACGATATTGAAACAAATCATATTGTTACCAAACCTATCAGCACTATACTATCCCACATACTTGAGGTGGATAGGTCGTAATAGGTGCTGCTGCGTGTGTAGATGTCGCTATCGGGGTACTGCTGCTTCTCTTCTCTTTTTTGTATCATGGAAGAAAAATCTGACTACGGTCGCCGGGATACGAACCCGGGTCCCAAACGTTTGTAACCTAAGGCGCATTAACCACTGTGCTGCCGTCGTTCGACACTAGTTGGTATCGAGTGCCGCTACATACCTTTGTATAGAGAATTAAAAAGCGTATCTAAGCGTAATTAAAAAGCGAATTAAAAATCGAAGGATGACAAAATCTCGGATCCCATCATTTCGGGGGCCAATTTGTTTGTCTGGCGTAATTAGTAGCCGGTTAGAAAAAGGGATAGGACCAGTAAGGTCCTCGGAAATTTAGCGGAAAATCCTAAAATAATAGTCACAGCTATGCGTACGCGATGTAATTTATAGCCATGCTAATATCGCCGGTTTTCAACCGACACTTTAAGACGAGTTTGCTAATTATCGAACAGGTTTCGGATCCGTTTCTCGTCCAAGCCTGAATTTTATATGCTTGTTGCCTGCTTTTCCCTTCACGGTGGCCAGCAAAATTTTCTTCCTGTGTTTACGATCGAAGAAGATATCCAGCGTCAGTGACGAGATCAATAATTATTCGAATACTATCGAAACGTGATCGATACGCATCGAGGATACGCGATCTTGCACGGGGTTATAAATTGTATATCGAACTGCACTGGTAGTTATATGCGACTGTTATTAATGCTCGATCATGCGAAGTTCCTCGAAATCAGAGTTTCTCGATTGCATCAGCCATTTTTGTGTTTGTGGCTGAAACGACTATCGGCTTTCGTGGGTGAAAGTATATTTTTCATTTCATGCTGTGATTTCTCATTGTAGTTTTTCCTTTTCTTAACACTGCGCAGAGAAATATACCTTTATGAGAAATCGTGACAAATTTCAGTACAAAAATACTTAAAGATCTTAAACAAGCTCGTACAAATTGCAAAAGTTTTTGAAACAGATCAACGTTTGCCGAAAGCTAGTAGAATTCTATGATTTTCATCGAGTCGCTAATAATTTGTTATATATTGAAAAGTGAAGTTTTATTTAATTGAAAAACTTTTTTAAGCGGTAACAGAAGCTTCTATTAACAATCTTCATAATCACATGATTTGTATTGTAATTGAAATAGTAAATCGGGATATTTAGTTACATAATAATGTAGTAATTGTTCTTGTGAATACAGATAACGATGGAAAGAATGAAATTGTTATAACAAAAATTCATTAAAAGTATGAATCATTTTGATTATAATTTATGGAACAATTTTTCATTGAAATAATTCTAATAGTAACATCTAGAGATGTCAAAGCAGAGGAAATGTCAGTTATAGGCAAGCAACGAGCGTAAAATTTACTAAAATCTCTAATTATTATAAATTTTACTCGTATTTATACGTAGGTCTCTCTTAATCTATGTAATAAATTAAAAGATAAATTAGTCGTGTTTTGGTATCCAATAAACTAGACAATTCTTAAGAAATCGCCGAACAAATGCAAATACCTTCTCAATATTTAGCATATAATTTTAAACGCATTCTCTTCTCGCGATTTTTGTTTACATTCAGGAAGTGTCAAATTCTTATAAACTGTGCAACACTTTGCATACAAGTTTCCGCAGATCGGCCGTTGTGGTTAATTAAATGAGTCATTTTTGGATAACCGTGCGCCGATTATCGATGCGTCGTTCACATCTTTCGCGGGAAGATTTACGGGTACAGTTATGCAAATTGCGTATAATTTGCGCTTGCACCGATCGAAAAATCGTGGTCGGGCGCATCGGTATCCGCCGTGCTCAAACGCGAATGCAGCAAGTGCACATGCAGGTGCACGTGCACAGATTCCAGTGCGTAGGATCGCTTTTCCTTTGATCCGATCGAGATCTCAACCAGCAACGAGATCCAAGACTATACTTTGCCAACGTCGCTCGCGTTCTTTCATAAATCACGATTAATTCATTTTAATTTATCGATCGACTCGTGTCGAAATCGGGACGCATCAAACGCCAATAAAATGTTTATGCTGGCGAAATTTACTAGATTGTCGATCGAAGGTAAAACATGTAGGCAGATGGTATCTTTATCTCCATATTTTTAATTTTAAAACCACACGCTTAAACGCCTGCTGTACAGAAGTTATTAAACTTGATGGCATGATCGCGCGGTTTGCATAAAAGTATAAATATACACAAAGTATAAATTTGCTGAATAACTTCCTCTTACAGTTAGATATTATATATATTATGTTACATATTGATGTATCGATCTGTTATATAGTTGGCGTATATACCAAGTTTATATATTTACCATGATGGTTATTAATTGTTTGCATTGTGGATTTTTCTACCTCGAAATCTCTCAGAAATGCCGAAAAACCCGCATGTTGATAATCCAAGCACTGTATATTCAATGATCTCACACAGCATGGAAAATGGATCACATAATTATATCTTTTTAATAGATTAAATTCTCCATCAATATTGCATCAATCAATCTTATATCCCTACTTGTATCAATTTCCACTCCGTGAATGGAACAACCATTTTTCATTGCCTGCTAACCTCAGCCGATAGCTAGCTGCCACTTTTTCCCGTGTCTAACTGCGACTCCAACGAAATCATTTTTCCGCTCGATCGTTCCCCATCGTTGCTATGTTCCGTGACGGTCGGTTTGATCGACCAACGTCAAGCTTTCGTCTTCCTCGGGCAGAGATAACGAACAAGAGGGAAAGAGTAGTACGAACAGATCGATCGAACTAACAGACAAGAGAGGTAAGTTCGTGAGAAAGCCGCGATCAACAACGGTTTATCCTTATAGCGAGGCGTGCACGCGAACGCGTGTAATGTATAATGCAACGTATAATTAGGCAGATTGCCGGAACTGACACGAGAGGTCCTGGCACAGGTACAAGTGCTCTCGCCAACCTGAAAAGTCGTCTGGCTACGATTCTCCGCTTTAAGTTCAGCATCTTCAAGTATTACTTGCTTGAAATAAAGGATCGTTATAAGTGGAAAGTAAGTTCTTAAGTTTCATTACGTATATCAACGATTTTCGACCTTTTTCGTTTCGTAACACACATAAAGTAATAATTAAAATTCTGTGACACAGCAGAAGATAAATTGTACTTGATTCAAGACAGAACATTCACACCGGGCGGCCACCGTCCTTTAATAAATTTGATAATCGAAGGGAAAAGAAGTCACTGTTTCTGATTAAGTAATCAGATATCGCGTGTTCGAAAAGTTCTTTGGCGGTCACGGAAATCACGGACTTATATGGTTAAGATAAAATTCAGAAGATTTTAATTTTTTCGTTTTAATAAATCAAATATTTGTTGTATAATTTGCATTGGAAGATTGGAATGGGAACAATATCGAAATTATTATTTCCAGGAAAATATATAGGAAAATCGTCTGCTATGTTAGTTGCGTTTAACTATAAAAGAGAAGAATATTAGCTGCACAATTTTTTAAGTCCACTCGCAATTTTTTACAAAAAGAATTAATTTTCACAGAGATATATCATACTCGTAATTTCGTGTTGCCATATAAGTGTTTGTTAGTTTTCTATTTTTAACAACGAATACTAATGTCGAAAACAATTTCCATGTACATTCATTTCTCTCTGTTGTTTTACATCTTTCGGGCTAACGTTGGTTTTATGCATGCTGTATCGGAATGCAAACTCGAGGGTTGCAGGAAAGTACGAATAATGAATATCGATGTCGAAGAACGAATTTACCACGTGCTGTTTGCCAACGTTTATTTAGAATCGACATATAATTGATTTTTAAAAATAACCTACGTGTTTACGCTCTATGTTAACATTCACAAAATACAATATCTTGTCTATTGTAGAAAATAAGGCTGGAAACTGGCGAATAATCCTATTTCTCGATACGACAAACCAAATTGTTTGATACGAACACAGAATATAGAATAAATTACGAATAAAAAGTAATATGCATACATAATATTGCTATATGAATGCAAATATTGTAGCGATATTCAAATATTTTGACGTAACTGTGTCGTGTGGCTTGTGGTTGTCATGTTATTCGATCCGTAGCAGTCATTTACGGTAAAATTTTCGTTAAACGAATCAAGGTATGTAGAGAGCGAGCCACATAAAGTGTTATAAGCTGTTTCCTTCGAAACAGATATCGGTTCGTTCTTCCTTTTTCTCAAATTAAGTGGGACAGGGGACTAATTACACATTTTGAGTGCAAAAATTTGTGGTGGAGTTTCCTTTCACTTTTTCGAAGCGGAGTGGCGTGGTTATTAACTTTTTGTTATTTAGTGACATTAATTTGAAACTTTGCTTTTTATTCTGCAGGCTGGAACAGTTACGAATATTTTTCTCGTGATGGAGAATTTTGCATTATTAAGGTAGGGGGTAGGCTTTATTTTTACTTACTTTTAAAGATTATTTGTCAATAATTCTCATGTAGTTCAGAATACAATGATTCCTATTTTTCTACAATAAACTAGTCTTCTTATCGTATTTCTTGGCATTTATAAATTAATAAAATTTATATCATGAACAATATCTATATAACCCATATATAAGCAAAAGTAACAAAAAAGCATTGAAATTTAGGCTTTGGAATTTAATGATAGAAATCCTGGAATTTGAAACTTAATTGTCATTTTTCATTAATAATAAACATTATTGAAGTCTTATGAATTGTACAATATCACATTAATATAATAGAAGATTCTATATTTCCTACTTCTTGTTTCGCGTAGAATCACCCCCTTTCCGCTTGTACCACCTAGTTACCAATCACCCTGTATAAATGACTCTTTCAGTAGCCAAACTGATCATTTCCATTGTTCTTTAAAATTGTCGATTTCACGATTCACATACAAGTAATATTTAATAAACTCATTTATGAATTCAATCTACTCATTTAATAAACTCATTCGCCACAGAAAGATAGTACAAACGATCGTAAGTTACACTGTAAAATAACAAAGATAAAGAAACTTTGAATTCATCAACTTGTAATTGATCGAAGTGATTTGTAATCGATTGAAACGGTGCGCCGGGAAAGAAACAAAAGCTTTCAGATCGTCCGGAGACTTTTATTTCTTCCGTGACACGACGCATGTTAACACTGATATACCGAATGCTCAAGCACAAAATCAATTACGTGTACGGAGCTGGTATTATGCAAATGTCGATCGCGCGTGTTTAGTTTAGTACACGCGTTATTTCCATTTTATAGTTTCGCTCGCGACGCAACGAGCGCAACCCTTCTTGACACCTCCGCGATACGCAATAAAATATAATCTGACCAAGGTAATTTTATCTTCCGCGTTCGCCCATAAATCTCCCGTCGTTGAATTAATTTTCCCTCTCGTACGCTGCCGCGCCGCCTCGTAATGCGTCGACCGGTTGAGCAATCGTACGATTAAACGTAAACGCGCGCTAATATATTGTACTTAAAGGTTCGAAGCGTTTCAACTGCGGATAATAAACTGGTAGTAGGTTAATCGCCTTTGGTGCCGCTTGTTTCAGCCTCTGTGGTTTAGGGAAACTCCACGATTGAGAAAACATTTCTTTTGCATTAGGTGAAACTGATCAATTGTCGGCGTTTCTCTGATTAGCGTATTCACTGTTATAACAGATAACGTTACATTTATTTCTAGATTTATATCAGTGATATTTGTTGGTAATCGCGTGTATGTTTTATCAGATTACGATGTTTCAATTGATTTGTATTTTGCATGTTATATTAACCTTAGGAGGTTAATGTATTCGTGTTGTGTAATATATGTGTACAAGGAAAATATTTTCTCGTAAGTGGTAATGGGAAATAGTATGAAACTGTAGTTATGTTGATTTGTAGAGTATCTTCATTCTACGTAATGGATAAACACATTGGTTTCTATTTATTTCATTTACAAATTTGCTTATCTCGTATCTTGTCTTCTATGCATCGATGCGATTCGATTTGCGAAGGATTAAAAATACCAATTGATATTACTACGTTGACTCAAGGTCTATTTTAAAAAAGTCAAGATTCTAATCGTACTATCAGTTACTTATAAAAAAGAAAGCTACCAAAAATACAAGAGTGAATGAAATAATTTTCCCAAATACCAAGGTTATTTTAATCTCACCACTTCACTGCTTGTTATAAATGATATTTTCAATTCAATATTACACGCTAATAAAAACATAAAATATTCATTAAATAAATCATGTACATACGTAGGAAGATGGTAACGACTATGAGAATGTAGAAAATATAGAAATTAAAAAAGATACGAAGAGATTGTTTTCTCGGCATAATCTTCAGAAGTTTAATGATATTCCCCATCTAACGTTAAACGGTAACAAAGACATAAAACTTCAAGAAATAAATGATGTATGTAAGGAGATGGAAAGGACTGTGAGAACGTAGAAAAACCGAGAATTTAAATCGAGAAAGAATGCCTGTTCAAGGCGGGGTTAAGCACGTAACGAGCTTTAGTCGTAAGAAATCGACGAACGCCTTTATTCGGAACGAGAGATATGTATGTGTACTTGTTTTGTGCGGTACGGTATAATGACGGGTTGAAGAACGATCGACCGCAGAATGATTGTGATCAAAACCGCGAATATTTTCAGATCCTTAATTTTCGAGAAAGCGACCTGGTCGTGTACTCGATCAAAGGATGCCTGCACGTGAGTTCCGTGTTTCTGATTTCCAATTTGTAAATGTCCTTATCTTCTTTCCCTTTACCCGGTCATCGCGTGAATGCTAACATTTATCCGACACCTTTATCTTTGACATAAGTATGGAGTCGAAAGGTACGGCAATAACATATTGTGCATCCTATACGTATGTAATTCACACACGTTGCCTTATATGGATCGTAAATCACAATATAAAAGATGAAAATTTACGTGAGAGACAGAAACAAATATGAACCTTTAATAATTGTATTTCATGTGTTCTTCTTTTCTTTTTTTTTTTATCAATTGTGTAATATTAGGTCGCCCGAAAAGTTTCTTTCGTTTTGTAAGGAAATAACGGATGCACAATATTTTTCGTTTTATACTATTTTATCGAATTACGTATGATCCATTTTGTTCTATCAAAATAAAGATCACAACGTTCGACAGATTAGGTTTCATGTTTGTATAAAGATGCATCGTTGTAAAAGACGTGTCTGTAAAAGAAAGACACTTTTCGAACAACCTAATATAAGTGGAAATTTACTAGATAATTTGGAAACTATTATTTTAATAATTTTGTATAGACGATTATTTTATAAGAGTTTTAAGTAGTTCATGTCCATATATAACGTATGTAAATTTTTTCGTATTTAATTATCTTTCTTTCATCTGGTCTTTCTTTTTTTAGTAATTACTGTTATGATTGAATAAATATTCCGAATGAAAGTAACACTATTCGATAGAAAAATATTTATTTCATTTTTGAAGATTCATCGGCTGTTAAATCAATACGTTTTAAAGTTTAATGAAGATATACGACAGTTCTTTGACGATTAAAATGTAATATTTAATTGCTGGCTGTCCCTTGTAGGTGAGTCATCCTATTTTTAATCTCTGTCTGAACGAAATTACTTTCACCAAGAGTGAAAACGCTTAATAAGTAACAAACTCATACATTAAAGTCCAACTTACATTCATAATTACTCTTTCTGTAAATTATTCCCTCAGTCATGAGACTGCGCATGAAGAATTGAGCATTTTAACGTGGAGACGTTTTCATTACTGAAACGATATTCAATTTACATTGCTCTATATCAACAATTTTACTCGGGTTTATTCAAAGGAAGATCATAAATCGTATTTTTTAATTTCGCGATTTTTAAAGTACCACAGATATAAAGTATATAATCTTTTTCACTTTCAATATTTTAGAAATCATTACATACGATAATACAAAATTTCTCGTAAAAGATAGTTAGTATATTCTGTTCAGCTGAATGAAAAATAAAATTTTTGTCTAATATAAAGTAACAGAGAGAAAGAGAGAGAGAGAGAGAGTCGAGTAAAAATAATTTCAGTATACTTTTCCTAGTCAGAAAGTAATTAACATTTCAGTAAGTCATCCATCGCAATGAATTTACTAAATCGTTTTGCAAGTTTTATCTTCTCTTTATCAAAAGTTTTACATGAAATTGTAGAAAACCATTAATAAATTCGATCAATTTCTTGTTCCTTTCTATTTCTTACAAATTGATTTTTCTATATCAATCCTCTTAAAATTTTTCTTCTGCAACATCGAAAATAATCTTTTATACGTTTTTATTTCTTGTACTTAAAGGTTACAGATAAACCACATTATCCTTCTCAGCTGCTACTGTCGTTTCATTTTTTTAATAAAATACCTAAAGCATACTGTGTCACTAATATTGCTATTTTTTATCATTCTGCAAATCTCCATAAAAATTACACATATTGGCTATTTAAAACAGATAATTAAGAAGTAATGACACGACACTTGGCGCGACAGAAAATTTTAAAATTATATGTGAAATTACATTGCCCGATGTATCTGAAACAGTGGCGTCTAAGAGATATATTATCCTATAATATTAGGGAATCTTGAAAGATAAAGTTTCATTATACAGATGTAGCTTATATTCATATTTGTTTGTAAGAAATATTTACATTAATTCATATTAATTTATACTTCAAAAACTATGTTTAAAAAGATGTACTAAAATTATTCTGTCACTACAATCTTCTAATAGTTAGTGGATTAAGTAAAATAGGACGTTATATTCGTAAGTAAAATAGGGAATCGTACTATTAAGTAGAACGAGTCAAGATTTTTATTGCCACTATATGTTATTTCTCATAGACATAAGAATATCTATATTTTTTTTATATATCGGAACAGAATGCAACTTAATCATAAAATTATGAAACGGCCTAATACATAAATCATCTGTTCCATAAATTTCAATTTAATCGCCCTAATTTCTCACATATCGAAAAAATAATCTAGGGCACTTGGGCCAAAACACTGCGAAAGCAAAGGCTTTAAACGACAACAAGAAAGCTTGATTCGTTCTGTTGACCTGTGTTCCAGCACTCGTTTTGGACCGGTCTTTGAGCACGGTCATTCGGAAGGTGAACGACACCATCGACTAAGGTATTTCTATCTTGGTCCTGGAGGGCTGGGTCCTTCTTCGACTCGTGTACCGATTCTCTCGCTAAAAAGTCACTCTTGCTTCTCGGCGTGTTGTTAATCGATCTTGCTCTCTTCAAAATGAGCAAACAGGAAGCGATAGAGAGGAGAAAGAAACAGAAAAAAAAAGAAAAGAGGAGAATCGACGAGGAAGAAAAAACCCGACGCGATAACGATACGATGCTCGAGTTTGTCTTGACAACGATCGATCTTGCTCCAACTGGTTTCAGGCAATCTCAATGATTGATAGTACGTGCCGTTTGAATTTTGTTATACTACCATCGTTCGCCAGTGAATTAGAAACCAGGAAGCGCTGAGCTTCGAACTGATTTCGATCGTTCGTTTCGTCGACGTTGACGTGATTGTTGTATCGGTACCGACGTGTTCGAATTTAGTGAAAGTATGTTATGGATCGAGGTTGCTTTTTCGAGCGATTTGTAATTGACATGCTGTTGTGAAAATGGATTTCATTATTATATGTACGTACACCGATTTTTGTAACTGTAAAGTTACTGTAAAATTTTCAATTTTTGTATAAGTACGAGATAGGAAACGCAACACGTTAAAAATTCAGAAAAATTTTAATTACTTCTTGAAAGAAGAAATAATATTTCTTTATTATATTTTGAGAGAAGGGGTAGAAGTTTCTACTAGTACGTTTTACTGCTAGAAAAGATGCTACAATATTGTCTGAAAGGCTACTTATAATTTCTAATGGACAAATTGTTACAATTATTCTATTAATTACTTGAATACTTGAATTACTCACGTATGTCAATGTTTTTTTTTTTGTTATCTTTCTGACAATTTTACCATAGTCTTGGATTTTGAAATAATAGAATCGTACCATTTATAAAACTCCATCTTTCTTGTTTACTTACGAATGAATAAATCGTAAACAGTAAAAAATCTCTAAATTGAATTTCTCAGTTTCATTTCTACCAGCTCTCATCGAACAAATACAACTCATAGTTAGCAGAAAAATTAAACTCTCCGATACTATGTTACTAATATACAATTTTCTATGCTACACTGCTTAGAATCCCTGCCTTTGCAGGATATCTTGATTACACGTAAATAACTTTGATTTAGCATTCAACCAAGCTTCGAACAGAAAGGAATGTGTAATAACATAATGTCAAACCAGTCACTGCTTAGAATTACAAGGGATTAACCGTTGTTTATTGCAATAACCATTCTACGTGCCGTTATCTGTTTTAAATATTAAACGACACAGAGTTATCATTCAGTCGGTTGCGACATAAAACGCCCATCGGTGAGAAAAGATTTTTCTATCGTGAGTGGGAGCGTCATCATGGCAAAGGTCTTCTCTATCCTGTCGAGCAAGGACGATACACTCGATCGATTCTTTGCGATCAATTCCTTCGATCGAAAGGTTTTTCCCTTGTAGGTCGATAAGGTAATCGTATTCCGAGTCTCCGGTATACACGATGAAACTTTTTATGGAAAATCGCCTGGATGTTACGAAATATTTACAATTATTATGGTTCTCTGTATCCCCTGTATATGTATAAAATAATACGAATAAATTTACCTACGTTTAAGATCGAATGTATGTCTACTAGTACGTTTTATATTGTATTTCGTGCAAATGCATATTTCCTCTTTGGTTCCGGTGCATGAAAACGTAATAAAATTCAGATGGTAATTCAGTTGGTAAAATTCAGATGGTAAATCGTTTAAATATGAATTCTCGTAGAAATTACTCTTCCATTTTGATAGAAATATTTGGAAAGATAATTAAATTGTATTTTCTTTATAGACAATATCTCATAGAACATTTCAGACTGTAGGAACAAAATGATAGAGATATTGGCGGCATTGTTGCAATGTACAAGTATGTTAGTACTGATGCTGAAAGTTTAGCTGTTTCTTCGTTATTTAGCAGGGCAAGTTTAAAAACTGTGCCGGATGTTTCATGGTTTAATTCTATATTTTTACAACGTTGAATGTTGTCTAACTAAGAATCATTTATAAAAAATATAATGAAATTATACTTTTTCTTTTAGTAGTCATTGGACTAAATAGAAGAGGCAATTATATTCGTAAGTAAAATCGAGGATTACATTAGTAATTTGAATAATAAGGAAACATTTTTATTGTAACGTACACTGTTCTTTAAAAATACAGGAAATCTTATTTATTTCCTAAAATAGAGTGTAATTTTATTATAAAATTATAGATAGAAGATTTTTCAGTGATTTTACTCTTCATCGTTATTACAGCTATGTATAGTAAAATACTATAATGCGATCAAATTTTTTTTTAGAAAATAATGCATACATAGGAGATGGTAAAGCTTATACGTTTGTTTTATCATATTTCTTTATCTTTAGATCTTTTTAATTCTTGAGCTATAAATCAATTGTAAATAAGGCCCCTCTCAACTGACAGAAAAATTACCGTGACTAATCCAAATCTAACGGGTATATTGATTTGACAAATCGCATATTTAATTCGAATATGTTAATGTAATTTCAATATGATACTTTCTTTTTTCAAATGATTTAAGTTTTTAATATATTGACTCTGTAAGATTGTGTGACAGATATTAATTTTGGTCATTTTTTTATCACTAACTTATACATTTTATTGATATCCTTGTATCCTTACTATAACTTGAACAATGTGCCGGACAAATTTATGATACGATTATACCTCAATTTCTCTTTCTTACATTTATTTCTTAACGTTATATCGTAAACTCAGTAAATTTATATTAATCGTATCAAATGAACGAATTACATGTAAATCTGGCAAAATCATTTATCACTTCAAAACAAAAACCAATCTGTTGTTATAGGAATTACGAACAATTATGAAAGTATGACTTAATTTTCGTATTGTGATACTTATCTATTGTTGCTTACCGATAATAATTAATTAAAATTAATAAAAGTCTTTCGTTATTATATTTAATAAGATACTTTCCTATTCTAACTAAACCAGTGGTTACCAAAAGACTTCGGCTTTATAATTTATAATTTTATATTTATAATACTTATATTTATAATTTTATTACACATTTTTGGAAACAGTCTTCAGCGTAGATCATAGATAAAGAGAGTCTTCTTCGAAACAAATACGACTATAAGTTGATATTAGTTAATATGCGTGAGGTAATAAATACAATATTTAGATGTTATAGTGAATTTTATTTAAACAAGATTGAACGGAGAGATGAAACTAAATTTGATACAACAGCCTTAACAGCGTAATAAATAAAAGCAAATTTATCCCCTTCAGCGCTATGCATATATATATATGCGTCCTAGAAAATTATTCGCCATGGACTACGAACGAATATGCATGTATTTTCGCAGAACTATCCAATTTGGGCTATGAACGTAGATACGCGCCCCATACCAACGATGCTTAAATTTATTATATTTAGCCCGCAGTAGTGTGTTCTTTGTTGTACAAAATCGGCAGCTCACAGCACGAAGATAGAAGCTCGAAATTAAAAAATAGGTCTTGTGTAATCGACATCAGCAAGTTTGTCAGTAAATTTTTTACGATTTAATAAAAGGCAGTTTAAAAATGAGACAGAAACTAACATAGTCTACACCAGGACCGCTAACGGTAAGCTTTTGACCACTTAATGAAATTATAGAATCCAAAACATTACAAAAAAGGAAAAAAAAGAAAGTAAAGAGACAGAATTCAAAAATAAAAAAGATGAATTTAATCCGTATTAGAATCGATAATTGTTTAGACTTTTAAGATAAAAGACTTGCAGATAAAAGAAAGACTAATTTTGTCGTATCAGAATTAGGTGCTATCGATCCCTAAAGCAGTCGATGGTTTGAAACAGAAAGATACCTATGGAACAAAGTTACTTTTTCCACGGTGTTGCGGTATAATCACAAACGACACGTTTTACGATAATGTAAGTCGCGGTGCGGTGGCCTCTAATCACTGGTTAGCCAGCCGCTTATTAATCCGCCAATAAATAACGCGTACCCGTAGAAAGCTGCTCGCCGGCGGGAGGTCTCGAATCAGGCTAATGACAATCGCGATAAGAATTCTCGCACGTCGCCAAGCCACGAAGAAGCTTTTGCTTCTCCCGACTCCCTTTGCAATTAGATATCGTCTGCTATTGAGTTCGGGATACGAAAGGGGTCGCGAAACAAATTTACTGTTACGAAAAGAGCCAATAGGAGAAAGAAGACGAAGAGGAAAAAAGGTAAAGAAAGATAGAAATAATACGATCCAACTACGACCAAGTTCTCCAAGGGGAGATCGGCTCGTTCGATAGCATACAAATGCAATTTCTTAACGGGACACCGGCTCTGTCTGAAAATCGCTCGCCGATCGGACATTCCTGATTGTGCAAGGTTGAATATTAACGCGCAAGGATGAATATTAATTATCGTGAATATGATTAAGCGTCCTGCCCGCGGCCGAATCGCCATGCCGCGCTAACATTGTTGCATGTTGCGCAAACTTCATCGAACTAGTCGTGATGGATTATATCAGGTTGCTTTCGTGTGAGCGATAAATTATTTCTTTTCTATTCTGCTTCCCCTTTTTCTTTTCTTTTTACCATTGTTCGCCGCGTTTGAACTGTTCAGAAGTGGAACAGTGTTGATTGTGTTTAATGGTATAGGCGATCCATCTACACTGCCTCGTATAAGTATTGGGACACCTACTCGCAATACAATTTGATTGCGTAAAAATTGAAAAACTCCGATTTTATTCCTTTCGTTCTTCTTTTCTAGATAAAACAACGATTTTGCCAAACAAATTACGAAGCTGTCAGGAAATAGAATCGATCAGGTTGACTTTTAAACGGATTTTCCATTTATCGGGATACTCCAACTTTTACTTCAGTCCATGTTTTAGATTACACGACGTTATCAACCAATCTGAAACAATTTTTCTAACTCTACCTAACGTTTGTAGTCGCTAGTACGTAACACGACATGATTTTTGTAAAACAGTCTGATAATTTCAGGGACACTTGTATAACGCGCTGGACTAGTAGAAAATAGTTTTTATTAGAAAAATTGAAAATTGGAAGCAATTTCGTGTAACATTAAATTTAACAAACTTTGGGTGAAATTAATTCGAAGATAATGATCTTTCAAACCTGATTCTGTTCTACAAATTGTTGACGAAGAAATAGTAAGCGATAAGGATTTTTATCGAACGAAAGAAAATACATTAGAACATTTTTGTTTCAAAGATTCGACCATATTTGTATTTATGAAAAAATATGGTTCGAAAAGTGGTTATCGAATCAGTGAAAAGGGCGATAGATCGTTGAGCACAGTAATATAGAGACGAGACTGATGGTCAGAAGAACTGGCATAAAACTTTGTCGAAAATCGATATTTAAGAATTATGCAAACTGTATTTACTTATGTATCTAATCTAAAGTATTACACAACAGCTTAATTGTTGTATGCTGTAATAAAACATCCCGATAACTTTGACAGGAAAATTTTAATAATATTGCTGCTATCACTACGTATAATGTGATAGTATAGTTCACAGTAATTTGGACAGTAAGTGAACTTCCTACTGTACCGCATAGGAAAGAGTAGTTGATCTACATTTGGATTTCTTCCTTGTTACAATTGAGTTAATATAATAATATAAAGAATAAATTTGTTACAAATATCTTTAGAATTCTTCACCAAAAACACTCTACGAGCAATGACCTTCTTTCAACGTCAAAAAGACTATCTTTTTTCTCTTCTATCCATTAAAATTGTACGTTCTTTATTTCAATAGGTAAAAAATTTCTTAATATAAGAAGATTTTAATTTGAAGATGTTACTTTGCAATTTGTTAAAAAACACTTCTTCGGAAGAAACGGGAAAATGATACTTGTAAGAAATATTTTATTTCTGCGAATATCGTATAATATTTACATATATTGCAGCTTACTCAATTGTACAATAGATACAAATATTATTAGGAACTTTAATAGTTACCATAAAAAAAGGAAATTATTATTTAGAAGTAATTAAATAAATAACAAACTTGGAGTGTAAGGCTATCTTGTTGCTACAATGGTACAAACGTAACGAGTTATATAACAGTTACAAAATAACGCCGACATTCCAATGATAATAAATAGCAAAAATTCTGCCATTTTCTCAACCCACGCTTCTGTCGTTATTTCATAAAGCCTATATTAAAAATTATGTTAATTACTCGTCGTCGATTATTTAACGTTGATATCCCGTCAAACAGGTTAGTAGCCTGTCGACGGTATTTAAAATACTTCCTAAAGTAACTATGTAACAACCGGGGATCGTATCACGATTTTTAATCTTTAATATGGAAATAGAACAATTATGCATTTGAAATTTTATTTTAGAAAGTAGACTTTCCGTGTTTCACGGGTATGTGAGTGCACGTTGGTACTATAAGTTTCGATTCGTTCTGGTCGTCAGTGCAATAAATTTCTTATGTGCAACAGATTCGTTTCGCAGATTTTTTCCTTTTTACCAAGGTTCTGGTATATTTTCTTGCACCTGTTTTCGTGTATAATCGACAAAATTTGTTATAGCACACTTTATCGTATTTCCGTATTAACTCTTCCTAAGCAAACGTACTTTTTTATATTTTAAAGCCTCAAAAAAATCTCAAATACTTGTCTCAATGTCGCTTTTATAATACGAAACAAATACCTGAAACTTTGTTGAATAAAAATAGAAAGTTGATAGAACAGGACTTTCTTCGCATCGTCGACAGCTCAGTTTGCTTGTAAAGATTTAAATTAACACTCAAAGATACTACTCAGCCTCAATGATAAATGAATTTGTTAACCTCGATTCCTTAAAGTCTAATTTGCAGCAAAATTTATTATAATTCATATACCATATTTCATCAAATGTATCTTTAATTTAATATAAAGAAGGGAGCATTGTTTCTCAACGTCAATAATAATAATTCTTCTATACGCGTTCAATAGCACAAATAAAATTAATGCATCATTAATAATGATACGAAAGCATTGGAAATGCTATGCCGCGTTCATTCCATCGTAAGAGATGATATTTACTTTAACTTTTCATATGAAAGGCAATCTCGTCGGTTCTTCAATTTTTCTTTTCCCAAAGAAATATGTAAGAATCATAGAAAAATTTCAGTCAATTAGCAACTTTGCGTGCGTAATTATGCGAAAGAAAGGGAAAAGGAGGATTGGTTATAAATTGATCGGCCGTTTGCAACAAACGGTTCAGTCGATGTTCGAGCAAGAAAGCGTTCAAGATAGAGAACACACATGCGTTTGCACGTGTATAAACTGGGCCATTGACCAGGATGTTTTACATTGAAGGACATTCACGTGTCTCTTCGTGCCCTTTGTATTTATATGCTATGATTTCGCAAACCGATCGATCGCTCTTATTATCGTAGAATCGGTTGTATAACAACCATCGTAGTATAAATAACACTTAATCATGTTTTACGCGTATTTTTCCTGTGACTGATGAATTTCAATTTGACTATTGTATCCGAAGACGATTCTTTTTGTTTATTAAAAAACTAAAATCTTCGTATTGTCAGAAGCAACAAGGTGATGCGTTGACGCTAATTTAAGGGATAGTTGGATGTATGTCTGCATTCAATTATCCGGATGTGAGTATTGATTATTTAAAATGAGAGATAAAAGATAATTCATAAATTTCTGGAAATAGTTAATTGTTAAACTATTTTATTTTTCAGTATACTTTAATTAGATGTTATAAAATTATACGAGGGTAATGTGTTCTTATTATGATCTACATTTTAATATAATCATATTTCTTTTTTGTCTTTAAGGAACTTACTAATTTTAAAGGGAAATATAACGAAAAAATATAATGGCGATATACATAATTTCTAATTCTTATTCTATATGTTTTATTCTTCTGTTAATTAAATTGATTCGACTGAAATATTCGACACAACAAAGTTAAATAATGAAAGATCAAGTAATATAAACAGATATGCAATAATCTGAAATTTGATGACTCGATAATTGTTTTAAGTGGAAGGTAATTCACGAATCTTTTTATTTTTCAATTAATTTTTTTACTTTGAATTTTACGAAATTCACTTAAATTTACTTACAAAACACCACGATAACATGCTTGACATCATCGCGTAGTCTCTTATACTCTCATCTCGTGCCCATATAGCTTCAGGAACCTGGAGAGAGTTGTAAATCTGTCAGGCTAACGTCCAGCGAATATGATGGATCACCACAGGATTTCTCAATTGAGACCTTGGTATCTTTGGGGCCATTTTCTTCACGTCATATCATCACATACTGTCTTCATAAAATAATTTCGATCGTTGAAACTCGAGAATGCCATTATAACGCATAAACTTTGACATTTTTATTGGTATACATTCTTGCAAGTATTTGCTAACTTGTTGGTCTTACCATAACTCACATTTCAATATCTTTTGCAGCATATTTTTTAAGCAAAACTACCGATAGCGATAATAAACCTTCTTAGCAAATTAAGGATAATCTTCTTTTCATATATTTTGTTCTTTTCCTTATACGTGCATATCTTTCATCTATAAAATATCAAAATATTCTCATTTAAATAATTTCTTTGCTGACTTTCGTATTACGTTTTATGATTCTGTCCCTTTGAATTCCAACCCATCGTATAATTTATTATAAATATATTTATAATATTTATACGACGAACAAACATTCTCCGCGCAGTTTTACTTTTCAAAACCGATAACTTTGATTTATTTGTGCAACAAGTTTCGTGACTTCTGCGTCTCTTTATCGATGAAAACTCTAAATATGTATATAGAGCAACCCTTGGTTCAACGCTCGGTCAATTCAGCGTATTCTCCTTATAAATTTTTATATCGTTTCATCTCAAAACATTGGATCCGTTTACGTCATTACATTTGAACGTCCTACGCGTCGGTATTATGTCAGCTGGAGATACGCGATTGCGAGTGAAACAATGCAACGGCGAGATAAAACGGGAACGAAACGAGGAGAAAATCGGAGAACCGTTGCGCAACTACGTTCCAGCCACGATCGCGGATGCTTCGACGAAATTGCTAAAGCGAATTCGTGTCGGGCCGATAACGGGTGGCCAATATGCAGAATTATTCAATTAGCGTGGCAGATCCATCAACGATACGACCGAATCTCGTGCACCGAATTGCTCTCTCACATTCTCGGCTGACATTCAAGGCTATCGTGCCACGTTTCCTCGGCAAAAACAGCCGACAATAAATCGATATGTATCGCAGAATAATAGAGGGTGGAGAACATTCAATAATAAGCGTGTGCAATGTATGCCATGAAAATAATGAAAATACGAAGAATGCGTCCATATAAATCGCGAATAGCAATGCACGCGTGAAAGACAACGCACGCTTAGATCGTTCTTTCGTCAGCTATTCCTTTTTCTTGTCTTTTTCTTCCTTTCTTTTTTTATTATTCTCGCCCAGTTGTTTCAATGATAATCAATCGTGTACGCGGTTAAAGGAAAAAAGAAAACAAATGGGCAAACGTGTTTGTAAAAAGAAACGTGTTCACTTATGATGCGCGTGTAACTCACGCTGATATTAGATATTGGATTTTCTTTTTTTTTTTTACACAGAAGTGAAATTTTGTTCGTTTTTTTTTTGAAATGTATTTTTGTACATATTTGTTTTGAAATGTGGAGGCTAAAGTGAAAGAACACACGGGTTTTCTGTCGAAAAAATTTGATTTCATCACAGCGTATATATGTTTCCACCCTTTTTATATTTCGAAAATCTTAGTTCGCGTATACATCGCTATATTACTTAACATTAATTAGCATACATTAACGATATTAAGATATTGAAGATATTAAAATATCATCTGTATTAACATATCTGTATTTACAATACATATTTGTATAACATATCTTTGGCTATCTTTGGTTCTTTTCATTTCTAATTATTTTATTAAAACATTTCAGTTTAGACGAAAATAGCAAAAATGTATTTATTCTACTTTTCTTCTATGATATTCACGTACAAAAATGAAAATTATTAAATTTCGTTGAATTCATTTGTAGTAATTACGATTATTCGAGTTTTCCATATTCATGATATAACAATGATATAATTTCATAATAACAAAAGTACGGTGTGTATTTATGTAAAGGCATATGAAATATCTATTGTTAAAAAGAACGAACTAAATTGTTTTCATATATAGAGATTTCAGCAATGATGAAACGGTTATATATTTGTATCTTGTGTCTGATTTAAGTCTTGACACAAAATCGTAACTGCAAGAATATAAAATTAATGGCATATTCTTTCAATTTGTAAGGAAATATATACATATACACATATACATTCAAGAGAAGCTTTCAATATATTCATAACACAATCGTACCTGATTTACCAAAGAACAGCCTAAAATTTACGATCGTCATTACATCATATTAACGATGCGACTCAAATTAGCATACACCATCGTCACGTAATAAAGAGTAATTCACCCTTCGATCCATAAATTAAAATTGAAATTTCTCCGCAGAATACCGCACACACCTTGCTTCCAGAGATAACTGTTTCAAAGCAAACCTTTAATCGGTCGTCTGCGTTTCTGATGCCGTAAATCTCTGATCATTCATCCATCGAATTACGAAAAAATGAACGCAAGGAAAAGGGAACAAAGAAAAGCAACAGAAGCGCCGACGAAAGTGAAAGGGTATACTGTTGCCCATAACAAGCTTTTGGGCGCTCGAATTATTCCAAATATATAAAATACATCGCAAGCGAGACTTTTTAATTAATTTCATTAATTTTTGACTCTGATTTTATCTCAAGCAATTACATATATAGTTAATAGATGACGACGAAAACAATGTTTAATATTAGTTTATATAAAAAAATAGGTAGTAGTTAATCGAAGATGTTGTAAGATTATTCCATAGATAATTTTACTCTTTATTTTGTACTTTGAATTTATAAAATAGAATGAAACGGTTAGGATGGATGAAAATTGATCCTGTGGCTTGAAGATCACTTTAAGCATGCGCGTTTGTTCGACGTTGGGATGTTACGGCGATCGAAATATGTGTTTCTAGCCACATACGAAAATTTTGTATAGATTTTATAGTATTTACAGCTACTCTTTAGGCGTAGATAAATATAGAACTCGTGTGATGAATATATATATTCCTTGTTTCAGTTTTAATGTAACATCTTATCTTGATTCTTTGCAAGAAGTATAGAAAAAACAGTATTTTGAAAAAACAGTAATCTCAAATAGTCGAATATCTTAGTATTTGAACGTTCTACTATCCGAATATTCTGTTATCCAACCAGAATGTCTGCTGATAATACGTGCTTTCTTTTGTCACAAATGCTATCATTCAATGTATCATCGTATCATTGTATCAAATGTATAAGTAGTAAATGAGAATGTACGTTCTCACGCTAAAAATGTATATAGTTCGGCAGGCGAAAAGACATGGGGTTCTTGGATATTACAGTAAACTGACAATTTCTCTCATCTCTATTTGAACAAATAACATTTGATATCAAAAACGTGATTGTTCCATAACAATTATATATTGTTTCTTTACTTATTAGTCAAAATACGAGAGAAGATACCGACTTGTTGATCGAGTTGCATCGAATATGCAAATCCTAACGAGCGATAGTATGAGCAGAACGGAAGGAAAACGCAGTAGGTACACAGAAGCGTTGTTTCTCGATTCATTTCATGAACGACGATCGGCTTTCACGTTTGCAAGCGTAGCTGGACAAGGTAGCTGGACCGTGACCAAACCAAGAGCATAATAATTAATTATCCGGTACGATCGTTGGCAGCAGATTCAGCCACCGTTTTGCTTCCATTCGACCAGCTGCTGAGATGCTACCTCGGCCGATTGCAATGAAGTAAACAACCGGTTGTTGTTCCTGCCGCGAAAGAAATGAAATCTGACGACCGATCTCAATCCTTTTACGGATCGTCCAATTATCAGCCGACTCATCGATAGCACAGTCACGGTGATCACGTGGGAACGGAAATTTGCTGAAAGTGTGTATTCCCAGTGACTGAATTTCGAGTGCAAGAGATAGGGAAATGGTTGAATGCCCGAAATTAGGGGTTAAAGGAAAAGTGCGTGATCACCTACGGTTTTCGATAGACGTGAACTAATGTGCCTGGGAAATATCTGCGTATATTTCCTGAAATGGGCATAAGAGATAGTAGGCTATGGAAGATTATTCCATACATAATTTTCCTCTTTATTTTGTATTTTGAATTTATAAAATCAAATGAAACGTTTAGCTACTCAAGTTTACGGTTAACAAACGGGAAGATCGTAAATAGCATTCGTATAAAAATGGCCAACGCTGGTGAATCAGAGAGGAATTATGTCTTATTATAATCCGTGGAAAGGGGACTAAATTTAGGTGAAAGCATAGGTGAAATGTGTAAAGCGATATTTTTCGTACGATGCTTTATTTCGTATTTACGCACAATCTTATTTACATCTGCGTTTAATAGATATTACTATGGTACTTTTATCGTTGTTTTAATTCATCATATCAAATAAGGGATACATAACGAAATACGAGTACCGTTTGTTCAAGAATTTTTCCTTTTGCAGTTAATTATCTACTGTAACGACGTCTGATTCTTTAGTGAAGTTTGACAAAGACTAAGAACTTGAATCGTGGATGGTAAACGAGTCACAAGTCAACAACTATTCTATAGTTCAGTCGAATGTACGCACGTACTCGAAGAATCGTCAACATTGATTCATTTAGAAATGCAACTTCATATAACAAAACGTTACTCTATCTTGTGTTTTATATAAAAAGTGCGTCTATGAATGACAGTCGTTAAGTTATTTTATGCGTTGCTCAGTCAGGTCATATCGTATGTATCTTATCTTTTAATTTTAAAATTACTCTTAATATATTTAAACGCACGTGGTTAACCATATCTTATTTGGCGTCGAAACTCTTAAACGTCTATTACATTTAATCTCTTGGAAATAGCATAATAATAATTTGTTTTAATGATAATTTTAATAACTACACTGGAAGCGAACTATGATTAGAACGATTAGCAAAAGTCGCAATTCACGGTTACAAATTAGATGCCGTGCTGTGCTGTTTCGAAAACTCTAAAGTCAGTAGTTGCTGCAGGTTCAGTTACACGGGCGGCATGGACGAGTTTGGTTCACGTGTATCGTAATAATTACGATTGATGGGTTTATACACCGATGTTGGTTCTTTGTGCCGAGTCTATGCACGCGCGTCTTTTGATCTCTCGTTACGTAATTACTGCACATTTTATTTCATGATATTCGCGCGTGTCTCGTTTTTGCCTCATGGCGGCACTTTTATACGTTCCGGGCTGTCCTGCGTGTACGAGCTGACATGTTAAATTTATTTTTGATCTTTTTGGCGAGCGTTGGGTCAAGAGATACCGTTAAATGATATTTATATGACAAAGCAATATTTTATTGGATAAAAAATGCTACATTATGCAGTTAAAGCTTGCTGAATCGAAGTTTCTTCGATGTACGGGGAAGAGATTTCTTTTTATCAGTTATCAATAAGAGGAAAAAATTGTCTTTGATATTTTTGCGAAAAGGAGGTGATACAGTTTTCAAGACGAATTCTACGCTTAAGATGCACGTGTTGATTGTTTTATAAATATCCCCTTTCTGTGTAAAATTTATATTTATTATTCGTGAGACATGGACTCCACTTTTAAAAAAAGCATATCTTTAATTGAATTTTATAAATTGGCAGAAAAATATCTTTTTATGCTTCATTATATAAATATATGTTTGAAATATATTCTTGTACATTCTATTTTTACTACAATGTATTTTTTAAATGCACAAGTATTACAGTTCGGAAATAAAGAATTAATTTCAGATATTGTTGTAAATTGCAAAATTAAAAGTAATATCATTCTACTGTATATCTCATATAGAATTATCATTTTTAAGAAAACCACGTATAAAATTAACAAATAAAATTTTATACATACACTTCTTCGCGCACGTATAAAATTAACACATAAAATTTTATACGTGTGCGAAGAAGTGTATATTTTAATTTAAAAGGATTACGATATAGAACATTAAGTTTTTTTCCTCTTTGTCTTTCTTCAGGAAAATAATCGTGCACGTAAAATCATTGTTCGATATTGTGATTTTAGTTGTGTGAAAGACAGCCTAGACTGTCGGTATTCTATAACCTTGCTATCTTTTGTTACGAGTAACGTACAATGTAACAGTCGTAGCGTTTTCATCAGCCAATTGCAAGCACAATAATAACGAATAGACGAACAAACCGTTATCGTTGAAAGTTTTGTAGAGTTGGTAATAATTAATGCTTCTGCTACAGCTGCAAATTATAGTTTAATTAATGATATTCATGTTGCAGCTGCTCTACATTTAAGTTATGTATCTACATATTTCTAGGTACAATTCTTTTGAAAAACTATTTATATTACGTTTATTCAACGTGCTATGAATATTCAGAATAATTTTGCTTGAAGCTACGTGAATAAATACAACCTTTTCTTATTGCCTATTACTCTTGTGTATCTTATTTATTATTAACGATTTCAATTTCAATTTTAATTTCAATATTCATTTCAAAATTATATCGCTATATTACCGTATCAGATTAATAATATTGAAACAAATTAATGAGATTAAATCTTCATGTCGCGTCATAAATAATAGTGATTACATAATGGAATTTCCTCCCATTTTGTCTCTGTAAACATCGAATAATTTCGATAATTAATTAGTCCATAACTTTGAATAACTGACGAAGCCACAGATAGGCCAAGTACCGAGATACGAAATGGTAATTCCGTACGCTTAATCCTGTCAACTGATATACTACTAGCCGCGTTTCGCATTGTCAGAAGTTCGCCATTGTCTCATAAAATACAGAACACGATCTTAAGTTGTAAAATGTATCGTGCACCGTAGAAGTAGATTATGAACGATTAGAGAAGTTATTTATGTCTATGCACTATGATTTTCCAAATCTTTCCAATAACTAGTACGTAAATTAATTTAATGGCTTTTCAAGCGACATATGAATTTTAGTTATTGCTCGCATATTATCAACTTTAAACATCAAGAAAAAATCTTCATTATTCGATTAAACCGGATCAAATTACGTAAGATATTATAGATAATATATCTTGCAAGCTACCATAAAACGAGAATATATTTAGAATTAAAATGGTTATTAAAAAGAAGTAAATGGTTATTAAAAAAGGCACTGGATTAATTTACACGTAAATTATTATACGTAATAAATTATTATTTTAGTAGTTTGGTATAATCAAAGGGAGCAAATCTAATTTGTAATAGTTAAACGAAACTTACAAGTGTAATATAGGAAGAACGCGACGTATTAAATATCAGGAAATATCATGGAACGTTTCGGGAAGCGTAAGAGAAGAAAATTAGCGAGTAACTTGGTCATCAATAATCTTTACGATATTTAATCAGGTATACGAAGCATATAATAGCCACTTTCTAACGTAAGACCGCGATTAAAACCGCAACGGCGACGTTCACCTTCCCTGAAATCGAATCTACTTATTTATTTATTAGTCAATAATTCGCACACACACACGCACACACACATGCACACACAATTATCAAACTGCGAACCCGACTTTCACAAAATAAAATCTTTTCACAATTCTCGATTTCCCTGCTTGATAAACAAAAAGAAAATGAAATTTGATACGTCAGATCACTCCTGTTTGTTATGAATATGTATTACTATTCGATATGAATATGTTCCATGGAATGTTTAGATCAGGATAACTGCGTCATTAGAAATCTAATTTTCATAGCTTTAATAAAACGACAGAAGGCAAGACACGCACATACTATGATGCTGTGGCAAACGATATTAAACTGTCTAAAATTGCAAGGGAAGATTAAATTCAGAAAATGTAAACATTGGTTACATAATTATTTCTTTTTATGAAACTGTAAACTTAATATTCTTTTCTATAATTTTATTATCACAATTATTTTGCGAAATCTCAATGTCGTATAACACGACTCGAATTTCTATAATATTTCCGAGTGGAACTAAAGTATGTAAGTGAATTAGTATAAAAAATATTATGGATGTTGGATGAAACCAAAGATAAAACAAATACAGTACAGCTAGAGACAGAGGAAGCAATTGTCTTTCACCATAAAAGTGTACTTAATTTACATCATAGTGCAACACGATGAAGCAAATAATACAGTAAAAATATTCATCAATTTGTTGCTCTAATCATAGGAAAGTTTAATTATTTATGAAAATAAATTCGTTTATTCCGAGTAACAGGATACAACCAGCAGTCAAATCGAAATACTTTTTTAAATAAGCCTATCCAGGAGCGAAAACTCTTATCGTAGAGTTATAAATATATTATATTTAATAAGTTACTATTATAGAGTAACAATATAGAGTAATAACAAATACGCTGCTGACGTTTATGTAATTTCACATTTTTATGAATATATCTAATAGCTAATAATACTTGTTACCTAAAGAAGTAGAATCTAAAGAAAAATTTGCCTCGCTTTACTACATATCGTAACAAATATTACTTTACTTTTATTTTATATACTTTCACAACTTACGTAGATTCTATAAAACGATCACGCCGTAAAGTTTCCCATGAACGCACAGAAATCTGCGATCTAACGTTAAATTTCTCAAATAAAACAAAAATATTTTCAAATAGTCGATATCAAATTATATCCTTTGGCTTCAATTCTATTTTCGGAATTCGATAAGAAAATCCAACGACTCAACGATAACGACGATTCTTTTCCACCACGTGCTACGATCCAACGTCATTGTGTTACTTTCCCGGCGGACTACACCGCGTAAAGCTACTTGTACGGGCGACGAGCAACGTTTTCACGAGGCGAAAAGAAAATTCGTTACTACATCGTCGTGCGTTTTCACTGCAAGGAATAGTCCGCCCACGCAACAAAGAGGACAGCGTGGAAGTCTGCGTCGAGCTCGTGTAGGTGTACGCGCGTAATCATGGAGAATGTCAGAGCAGGGCGTGGTGAGGCTGGTGGTTAAACTATCCTCGACAAGGCCGCGTGTGTTCCGGCTCCAAACGGTTGGCGACAAGTCCAGTCATTCCACCGCTGGAAATCGAAGAAGCGACTTACTAAGCGGCTGTTAACAATCGAACGCTATGATGTTCAATGGATTATTGTCTTGTACATTTGTTTTCAATACTGTTATTGTATCCATTGTTTTCTCTAATATATCACAATACACTTATTGTGGTTAGTTCGAAACATAAATTGTATCTATGTAACGAATAGTAATTTTAAATAAAATGTATGCACAGGTACGTATACGATATATATAACATATTTAAAGCATACAAGATATATATATAATATATAATATATATTTGAAATATAAATCTATCGCCCACACGAAAGCGTAGATAATTACGATGAGAAACACTTTTCGCTCACAGTTGTTAATTTTATTCAATAAATCAAACTGAAACTAATTGCTTTCACATTTTACTAATAGTTCAATGGTTTAAGTTCGTGAAAAGTAATTTACAATAAACATTTTATCTCGTATCTTAACCATACTATAATTATATACTATAGTTATCGCAATTACCCCTTTTTTTTACCTTATACGTGCATGACATTTTTTAAACAAGTAGTCAGAGAAGTGAAATTTCTGTATGTGGCCCTAATTCGATGGCGGGGGGAATGTATTATAAGAACCGGATGAAGAGAAGAATCCGCGCGTGTCTCCTCGCGTTTTCACGCTAGAAAAAATCGTATCCTGCCATGCTGGCCAACCGACGACGTTATCAGCGCTTGAAATGATCGCGTTAACGTCCGTGAAACGTGTAATTTGTAAGAGTGAAACGTGTTTTACATAGTGCAAAACGGGTTACACGGATACAGTTAGCGATCTGTTGATAGAGGGATTTTTCCATCAGTCGGTCGCGTAATTGCACAAGTGGCAAATTATAGATCTTTACGATGGCGCGGCGACCCGTTCCCTCTGGATAGTTACGAATATCGTTGTTTCCGATTCGAAAGGGAAGGAATTATCGCGTTCCACGCGATGTCGATTTTCGCGGCCATTTTCTTAATCGGGGATAAGTGGACTATTCCGTTCGACTGGCCGCTTTGAAACAACCCTGCACACTTTTGATCTCTTGAAAGGCTCGAGTTATAGGTTTTCTAGGATATGAATAGTGTTTCGTTTTTACGAAGATCGAGGTGAACAAATTTACTGCCTTCTTTCTGTAAAATAATTGGTTATGAGATCGGTATCTTTGAAGAGAACGGCAGCATTGGAGCAATTTTGTTCTATCGAACGCCAGGCAATTTTTATACAAGTAAATGTTAGAAGGTTAGGATCATATGCGAAAAAGAATATTCTATATGTTTTTAAGCGATATATAAAGCCATTGACAAAGACAAAAGTATTTGCCGAGAAGAAAAAGGTTTAAAAAATTGATACAGTAAACTTGAACGTTCTGATAGAATAACCTTATTTGTGGTAATATATTCAGTATATTGCCTCATCGGTTACACCTTGTACCGTACAATCTATACGACAGTAGATATATGTTAACACACTTACTCAACGTATATGGCGATTCATACTTCGTATAAATTCAGATAAATTGTCGAAGAATTCTTTTTAGTGAACGATTTATTTTCCTATTAATCCCCATCTACTTTTTATTTCAATTTGAAAGATTACACCATTATGTAGAAAGTTTTTATTTGAAGAAAACTATTAGTCGACGATAAATAAATTGGTACGCTAAGCTATTCATCTTGTCATCATATTACTTTTTTTATCGTCGTATCAGTTTGGTAGCAAAGAAAAAATATGATTGGGCTTTAAGAATGGAAGATAAACGAACGTTAAAGTAATATTTACTTGTGCTCGAAATCAAAGAATTCCAGCAATTTAAATAACATCGTTATAATTCACAAAAGACCTATTTCGAAGACACACGTACGAGAACCTACATAGACCATAATCTTCAGAAACTTTATCTCTTCAATTTAGAACAGTTATGTTTTTAGAAAGTCGTATGAATATCAGAAAAAGTTCGAATGTGGTTTTCATAGCTGAGATCGTTCACTTTTTATAACCATCAGCAAAAATAAGATTCCATTAAGCCGACAGTGTTGTAAAAAGATTTAACATGACTCGTTTAACGAGGTATCGCATACTCTACCCTATTTTCCTTTTAATTTCGACACTGTGATCCTACTGTAGTATCGTGGACGAGGGGCCTGGGGGGTGTCGTGCGAATCATAAACAAGCGGTTGCTGAGCATGTGCGTGGTGGGGCTAAGACAAAAGATATGAGGCTAAGACAAAAGACAAGGAGTTGCTAAGGGACATAAACGAATTAACAGCAGTATGAGTTGAGAAGCCAGAGAGTGCGAATTGTGTTGCCGAAATAGTGTTGCTAGCGTTGTTGAGAGAGAGTTGGATCCGTGGTGACGAGAGTCGCTAATTAACTATCCAGTTGTCTCAATTATAATACGTTGTTGTGATTAGTTCATGTTGAATAACCATCGTTTCCTGTTTAATCAACATCTGTTTAATCCATTTATTATAAATAAACTGATCATAGTAGTACAAGATACTACACTACTTTGTATTGAATCATAAATATGCTTCTCTAACCCATATAATACTCACAGGCAAATGATAAAGAATATAGAGGACTCAAACTCTATAATAAATATTATTACTTAATCCTATTTTCCAAGCAAGATTTATTTCAACTATGGTTAAGCATAATAGATCGCCTTTATAACTTTAATGCATAAAAATAAATATTTCTTGATAACAGAAGAATATGATATGCGTGGAATATTATCATTCAGTATGTCATATGTATGGTAAAAGATATTGAACACTAGCAATAGCAAAGAAGTTTAGCAAGAAAGTAGCACAAAGGCGTACAAAAATTTCCGTAGAAATAGATCTTTCGCTTTATACTTCAAAAGCAATGTCTATAATAATTTTAATTAATATTGACTGCAAGGAAATGCGAAATAAAAGAAGATATTGAACGACTAAATATCATTAATTTATTCTATGATACTAATTAAAATTCTCTAGAGTATCGTAAAGTATAAATACAATTAATATTGACTACAAGACTATTGACAATAAAAAAAAAAAACAGCGAACAACTAAATACCGTTAATTTATTATATGGTACTAATTAAAATTCTCTGAAGTATCGCTTTTGAATTGCTAGTTCAATGATGTTGGGTTACACCGTACTCCATTACACCATCGTCTGATTAAACACGTTTGCAAGATTTCTTACTGGCACGCAACAGTAATGGTACTTAGTTAAACCTAGTAATTTGGCAATTTCTTATTGAGAGATTGCTTTTGAGATTAGCAATCGATAAATACGAGTAAGATCGGTTTAAGTATCCTCATCGATCTTTTGATTCATGATCGGTACAAAGTTACAAAGGGATCCCCAAGAGACAAACGGCGCTTCGCAGTGACAGGCGAAAAATTTCTCTTGCGCCGCTTGAGCGAGGCGCGGAGAATCGCGTTCCGCTCGTGATCCGCGCGTCATGCGCGCCCGAGATTGAACGCGTGGGCGGACGAAAGAGCAATGCTGCGTGGAAGAACGAAATCGCGACGGTCGATCGTCTACGGGAGCCGCGTTTAGCCCACTTTTGGCCATTAATCCGCGAAGCGACTATCCGCCCACAGTATAGAATCGAGCCGTACATATACAGGGTGCTCGAAAATCAGTGACTATCCTACGTGTAAAACTAAGGAAAGAAAAAAGGAGTAACATTCTCTTTCGTCCGAGGAATACTTGTTTTCGAGTAAATTAAGTTCGAAAGCAAAATTTAATATTCTTGTTTCCTATAGCAAGTCTGCACCTTTTTAAGAACATGTACGAACATAAGAATGAATCCTTTTAAGAATATATTCTTAAAAAATTTGGTTATAAATTTTATGAAGGCAAAATTTCTTTTTATAATTAAGATCCTGATCTACCGTTATTTTCAGAAAAAAAACGCATGTTCTTTGGGGAAAG
Source organism: Bombus impatiens (assembly GCF_000188095.3). Taxonomy (NCBI): domain Eukaryota; kingdom Metazoa; phylum Arthropoda; class Insecta; order Hymenoptera; family Apidae; genus Bombus; species Bombus impatiens. The sequence goes on along the minus strand of NT_178126.1, from coordinate 209,048 downwards.
GGAATATTTTTTCGGAGGAAGTAAGGATCATATTTTAACAATGATCGTAGGATTAAGAGTATAGAACAGAAGAAGGTAAAAGGAACTTTTTTACGAGTTGTTATGATAAAACACAGAGGGTAGAAAAGTACTATTTTTCATTATGAACGAAAGAAAGATTCGTGCTTCCGCTCATTGCGATCGAAGCGTATCTCTGAAAAACACCTGGTTGAACATCGATCATTCTTCCATTGGAAAAATTGGTTATCTTCCTCAAACCAAGTTTTCCAATTTTTTCCTTCTTATTACGTTGCAACCTCATACCTTTTGCCATATATGTACGTCATATTAAAATTTGTATTTCGATTTAGAATAGACTACGTATGATCATTCTTTTCCTTCGATTTTTCAATATTAAAGGGTTTTATTAATTTCTTGCAAATCCTTCAAGTATAGATTGCTTTTTACAAGTATAGAATACACACTCGTATATTTATAAACTGATTGGGATGTAACAACGTACATCTCGCACAAAGTACAATAATTCACACAGATTATCAAGGAATAAATAAATAAACGAACATTTTGTATACATACAAGATAACGATATACCCATGAACAGCAACAGTCAGTAAAAATTTTGTATTCGTAGACTGCAGAAATTAAAAATAAAAATTGCAGGTTTCATAAAGTTTTACTAATTTCCTGATGATTTCTCAGTTATCAGTTTACTCTTCCATAACTGTCCTTAAATGACCAACTGTGTAACACTGCCATCCATAATTGTTATCGGTATCCCCCCCAAAAAAAAAATTTCGTCGTTGATAATTTAACCGTAACCACGTTCAAGTTTACTGGATAAATTTTCAGATTGAATTTTTTTCTGATACGTAATATCGTATGAAAAAATGTTCTTCTATATTTCCTTCGTATTTTATCACAAGGAATCACTTCGTTTTCGCTCGTATATGTTATTCAGCCGGAGCCTGCATGTATATTGGCGCAAAAGAGCGAACGTCAGCGTGCGGACGCGTGTGGGTGCGTGTGCATGGTCGCAAACCGGAGAATGCCAGAGTAGGGCGTGGTAGAGCCAGTGGTCAACTTTCCTCGGCAAGGCCGTACGTGTTCTGGCAGCGCGAGCTGTCAGCGAG
>NT_178126.1:0-207603 GCF_000188095.3 Bombus impatiens | reverse complement strand
CTGTCAGCGAGCTCGCGACATGTTTGTCCTTTCTGCAGTACGCGCCGCGCGTTTGCTAGGCCGAGATTCGAGAGAAAGTGGGAAAAGGTCGAACGAGTTACAAAATTGTAACACTATTACTGCAATAACTAGGAACGCGCGCGCGCGTGAGCTCTCCGCGCTCGCGCACACCGTAACTTCACGAACGATTGCGCGTTCTCGATCGAGAATTGCAACCAACCGGCAATTTATTCTCAAATTGCAACATTTAGAAAAGCTTGCCTAACTTTCGATCGGACCATCGATAATTTTCTTCCTCTCCTTGATCCCCTTGCAAATACTACCTTATTCTACAGGTAATAATTACCTTTTCCGAGAGATGTTCGTTCAAATACAATATATTTCCATGCTATGGTTTGATAAGTAAATGATCACCGGTTTATCTCGGCAGATGTTACACATTTAACAGATGAAATAATTCATATGACCGAGCGAGGAAATTCCCTCTCTTTAATAAAATTAACGTGTAAACGAGCATACTTTCGCCGTTTGGCGATTAAGTTTACGAGCAGATTGCTTCATGACCTACACTAAACGAAAATGAGCGAATGCTCCTGCTCTTGCACGTTGCTTCGAACGTATCTTTAAATAAAACATTTTGAAATTTTATGACTGTTGCTACGAGACGCTATTCTCGCGATTATATTGGTAAAAGTTCGAACCATAGAAATTACAAGGTAATTGCAAGACTATATTTCGTAGCGATCTTAAAAGTATTTAAACACTCGAGATTCTATTGCTTCAATAAACGTCACTCTTCAGTAGAATCGTTCTTAAAACACTTACATTACGTGTTTAGACGACTATTCACGCTATATACTATTTTTTTTTTTTTTTATTAAATTCGTAGTATATTCGTAGTAAATATTTCGTATCTTCTATATACATTTTCAGATTGGTATCAGATTTTATCAGTATAATCAGAAGAACCTTGGTTCGTTGCAGTGTCAATGAAACCTCAAAATGTTTCGTATAGCACATAGAATACATTCATAAGTGGTGTTTGCAAGTGTTCGAATGCTTTTATGAACACGTGTAGTTTGATAGAACAATAATACCTAAATTTAATTCAGCAAGAAATAAATCTGAAGTATATCTGTATAAGTCAATATGTACTGACCCAGTCTGTGTTATCTGAGGGTTAATATTGATAGCTTTGCATCTGAAACGTTGTTTTAACGAAGTTTTAACTTATCCAGTTATTTTTGTCCTCTGTCATTTATCAACCATATCAAAGAAGAAACTTGCTATTTTATATACATTCAATGATAAAAAGATTTATAATAAGATATCGAAATTTCATTATTGACTCTCACGGATTATTAGAATATTTATATGATTTGCTCTCACTTGTACGAGTTTAACTATGAAAAAAAATGTCATGAAAGTGTCGGAAATATAAATTTAGCATTTTTAATGAATAAATTATTTGAGAAGAAACTGCGATAGTTGTATTTCAAGAATTTTTAAATATATAACTGACATTTCCTGTAAAGCTTGTATGTTGAACTTGTAAATCTAGTGTAATGAACGTAATTAGTCATTCGAAAAGTACCTGCATTAAATTATGTGAAAATTACTTTGATTTAATACGTATGTAATGCATATCGAAGGAATCACTAATGTTTTAGTGAAAAACGACATTTCTTGTGCAATAAACTAATACGTAACATTAAGTAAAGTATGATTGAAGAGATCCAGTACATCTTGGCCATCGTGAAATAAAATTAAAATTATTGTAATCAAAATCTACTTGATCTTAATTGATGACTCGGTGGTTAACTAAATTTTTAACACCAACAGTAAGTTGTCTGATTTCCTAACTTGTTAATCGGCTGAAACGAGTTAGTTCGTTACTCGGATTACTCGGAATCTCTCGAACATAATAATTTGTAATTTCCTTAATTTTTCAAGTGTCGTTTCATTTGTGTTAAATATGCATTAAATTATACTTACATTTGTTTGAATTAAATTGAATTAAAATCGACTTTTATAACAGAAATTCATTTATCCTTAATTATCCAACTTTTAATTTTATGATTATAATTTCGATCCGAACCATTTGTCACAATAAAATAATTAACAAAATATCGATCAAAGTATTCAACGAAAGTATTCGACCAGTATCAAGCTCTAAATTAGTGGCAATAAATATTATTTGATCTCACGTTTATTCACAATTTATTCGACAAAATCATCCAAAGTGTTGGGTGTGTTCGATGTTGCTCTAATAGGTTTGCGTTGGAGTTTCTTACAAAGTCAGAAGGTTTGATCATTTTCGATTTACATCAGCAAAAATAATCATGCTTTGACCGATTGTAACTTATTATTTTATTTCAGCTTTTAATTCTTATTCTTATTACATTTTCTCCATTGACGTAATCTTTTCGTTAATTCTCAAAAAGAGGGTGGTTGAAATTAAATTTCTTTCGATTTCTTTATTGTTGTAGAAAAAATGTTCCTTTTCCAAATTTCCTTTTGTAAATACGACTCTCAATTTTTAAAATTCCTTGTTTTTTGATTGCAAATATTGGTTCTTTTTATGTTATTCGTATACAAATCTTTTAACTATCATATTTACTGTACTTAGAGGTTTATCTTTCGAATCTACACAAATCAGCGCCTGCAGAGATACCTACTTGCACAGAAGTTAAATGACTCTGACAAAAGAGATATACCTGTACAAGTCTGGTACTGTTATTAAGCAATTTCACTTGACAGAAACACTTAACTGTTGCGTTTGAATATTTCATCGACCACAAATTCTCCGTTTAAACCATAAACCGTAATCCATATATTTTCCAATTCTCTATTTATCTTCGAACATTCGACGAACCCAATGTATAACTTCACATACTTTTCCTGTCTAACATACTGAAACACCAAGTGGAAACAACATAAGAAATAAAGTCGAATTTTCTGCGTGGGATATAGCTACGATAAAATTAATCGGAATAAAATAAAGTAAAATAGCAGAGAATATAAAATAACAGAAAGAAACGGCAAAAACGATAAAATTCATCGACCAGAAATTCTTTATTTAAATCGTGAACCGTAATTCGTTTATTGTTTTTCAATTCTCCGTCTATCTGCAAATATTCAATAAACTGACGCGTAACTTCGCGTAGTCTGTTTTGTCAAATATAACAAAGCACGAAATAAAAATAAAACGTAAAATAAAGCAAATAACCATAGAGTTATATACGATAACGTAATACAAGTGTAAAAAAATAAATCGAGATAAAATGAAAAAGAAAAGAATGAAATATTAAAGAGCAGAAAATACCAAAGAGAAAATTGACATATGTACGAGATTCCAAATAATTAAATAAAAACTGATAGATACGTGATAAGATTGACAGATATGTTAATAAAATAAAATATCAATGAGCATAGAAAGAGAGGAAAATAAAATATAAAATTCTGTACAACGACGGAACAAACGACAGCCGTGACACTCTATCACCGACAGGATATTCCTGTAATCCGAAAATTGAAAGCACCGCGAATGCAAAAGCTCGGCTAAAGAAACGCTGTACGTGTTCGCGAGAACGGAGGTTCGATCTCGCGGGACTGCGAAATTACCACGTTCAGGATTAAATGGCAAAGGGATACGTACGGCTCAGAGAGCAAGCTGATTATGAGTCAGCATCGAGCGGGTACGGTGATTACAACGGCATGTAATTGCACCGCGGCTCGTTTAACATCGCCGGCGTCGAGCGGTGTCAACTCTGTCTGTTCAATAAGCGCCTACAAACCTATATTAACCTCGCGGAGGATGCGTCGCGAATCGTTTTGCGCGTTCATGTCGTCAGAAAATAAAAATGCCAACGGACTAGAATCTATGGGATGGATGATGGATGGCGAAGAATGTGCCAATGTAATTCCTTTAAACCAGCCATTAATTTTCTTAACCGATAGATTCTGTTCGATATTTTTCCATTTTCGTGTTATGCATTCGCCATTTTTTTGCGGTTTTTCTTTTATCAATAACGGGTTAAGAAGAACACGAGATGCGGTGATTTTGTACTTCTTCTTGCTTCTTTTCCTTTTAATTAATCTATTTTTAGTGGCGGGTAAAAGTAACGTTTCAAAGCACGATGATTCAGTGATATCGAGAATGGGAAGAAATACCTTCTGCTTATTAGAATGGAACACGAGAAAGTGAGGGTTTTTGGATTTTCCAGTTACAATAAATAGTAAATTGCTGCCCTGGCATTTTAATGCAACTCGTTTTTACGAAACGTAGAAATTCTACAGGAAGTTCGTTGCTAGTGCTACAAGTTATTATTACGATCACATAATTCAAGCGTTCTTTCAAATGTTTCCATTCTTGGTTATTCGCTGGAAATTAAAACGTAGATTAATCAGTCGATTAGAATCATATGCATTACACGACGCAGATATTATTCTTAATTTAATTCACGTCCCTTGCCGAATATTGCCAAATATTTTCTAGACTCAGTATTAATATCTTCTTCGGAGTTTCTTTTAAGTAAAACACTCGCACACGGCATTAAATATCTGTCCATTTACACTTCGAAATTTATACTTCGATGAAAATCTTTTTTTACAAATGAAATATTAGCCTTCCTGTGCGACCAAATGAATATTATCAGCGAAATCTCATAAAATTACAAATTGCAAGAACCAACGAAAATTGAAAAAATTATTCCCTTGTATGTTCCAGTAAATCGAAAATTTCTATCGCAAAAAAAAAAGAATCAAAAGATTAATCTACAGCCGAAAAAGGGCACAGACGCTATTAAATTTACACTGAGAAACGAAAATCAATTTGACAATCGACGTCATTCTCCCGTCATATTATTTCATTCTCAAATAAGAGTCATCATACTTATTTTCGAATCACTTAGGTGAATTTCGTGGAGTATATTTTCTATGAACGCGAGCACCGAGAAGAAATTAAAATCGTTTTACCGTCGTGCGGTCGACACGCGCGAAATTCATTTTGCACGCGCGATGCGCGGTAGAAATTATTGGCGATTGAAACTTCACCAGTCGTTGGTTAGCCTGACATCCAACCGCAATTTCTCCGTGCTACGTGTGTCTCTGACACGACAGAAAGAGAGAAGAAGAATGTGCCTCCTCTTCGGGATGTTCCTCGAAGGAGCATCGGCGGTTATAGTAATCGCTTCTGCTAACAGACTCTTACGTAATCCTCCTATACGCCATCGGTTGTTTCAGCTGACAATCTGATGTATGCGTTGCTGGCGCCATTATTTTCTGGATCATTTTCTGCTACCATCGTGCTTTCCCAACGCGTTTCATCCGTTCATCAATCGAATTCTATTTGTCCGTAAAAGGAAGTCGCGTTGAAATTAAATTTTTCTAAAGCAACGTCAGATGCGAATAAGGACATACAATTAGAAATCAATCGGACAGAAGGAAAAATTTCTCAATTACCTTTTGAATGTAAACCTTCTAAACGCTAGAAGCTATAAATAAAAAGTAAAATGTCTGAAAACAATTAAGCGAAAGTACTACTAAGTGATACATAGCTTAATGTACTTGAATCCAATTAATTGTTATATAAATGTTACAATAAATACAATGGTGTGCGAATTTTTGTAGCAACCGTATAGAGAACTGAAGAATATTGGAATTAGTAAGCGGTACGCGTTAAATGGCGATTATATTGAATTTTAATAATAATAGCGATAAATATTTCGAAATAGCGAAGATATTACATTTGGTAAAAATGAAGTTTTAGTTATAGCATGGTCACTGGTGTCGTCTAAAAATAATGTTTCGTGACTTTACTTAAATTTGAATTATTTGTCGAAGAATTAAGTACCAGTGGAAACAATTGGCCTCAAGTGATATCATCGGTCATTTAAATTCGTTTCCATGAATCTTCTTAGGATTAATTATCTTTCCTTGAAGAGACTAATAGAAGTCGCGTAATCACTCGATCTTCAAGCATGTATTTTAAATTTCATAGCCTTCGATCGCGACTATTTCTTTGGTATTCTCAACAGGAAGAAAATCTGTAAGAGGGAAATGCGAAGGAACGCATACCTGAAATCCTTTATGTTAATCGAGTCTAGAAGAGACATTTTCTTACAGCGTATAATAGCTCATAAAGCATCGGCGCGTTATTATATCTAGAATGGCACGCTATAATCAAGTCCGATATCAGAAAGCGAACGCTATACTTAGAGCCGAGAGAAAAAAGAACAGAAGAAGAAGAAAAAAATGAGAAATGAATAATTGAGTATCGAAAGGATTACAATGTAAATAGAGAACGATTATAGCTGCCTGTGGCTATAAAACACGTTCTTTACTATGTCGCCATTGTCGCCTGACAGCGTGTAAAGGTTAAAAGCGAAATCATTGTGACAAAACTATACCGCATACTTTTCATGACACCAATCCCATTTCCCTAAACGTTGCTCGGATATTTCAATATTTATCAACCGCATATATACTTCTCCTCTTCGTCTACTTTAATTGAGATTCGATCAAAGGACAAAATATCAAAATCTAACATACACCGATTTAGCGCACGTTTGAACTTCTGCTCATCCTCGAAACGCCATTCTCAAGTACTTTCCACAATGGCCACTCGAAATCAGGCGTGTCAGCTCGACACGTATAATTTCTCGTCTTTTGACAACCATCACCGGGCTCTCTATCGCTCATTTCCATTTCCCTCGTTGAGCTCCGTTCAGCTTTGTACGTTATCAATCACCTGTTTTGCGCGATTACATCGTGATGCCGTGCAATCTGTAATTTTAGTCGACGATGCGTAATTCCTGATATTAGCGTATACGAAGGCTCGTCTGACATTTCTCGGAAGATTTTCAACTGCGAATAAATTAGCTGCGGTTTCGTTACGTAGCAAACGATTTATGGCCACCCTCCCTCGAACGCATTATACTTTTTTTTTCTCGCGAATAATGCCTTGAATCCGATCGTTTCGCGCGCGCGATAATTTACCAAAGCCACGTGTCGTTTAGTACGAGACACGGTTCGACGCTGCTCGTTTAACAAATTTCACTATCGTCCAAGGAAACCATGGCTTATAGCTGCCAGCAAGAGTACAGGCAACCGTTAGAAGACACGGACACGCTTCTCATTCATCTGTTCCACGTCAATGGTAGAGTTAATTGGGTTACTTTTTAGAATGGGCGTGGTTACTGGTAAATAAATCAGGCGAGCGCTTAATAAGGAATAAAATTATGCGAAAAATAATGGCATTAGACTACTCCGTAATTAATGCGGTCCTTGGTCCGAATAAAATACAAAATTACGAAATGAATCTTCTTGTATTTTGTTTTAATAATTTTTTGTCCTTCTCTGTTAGTTCTTATTCCAATTGTATAAAAGCTTAATAGTAACAACTTTCGTTTAAATTTAACTTTCAAAAAGACCGCATCGCTTATATGTTGCCAAATGTTTTAAATTGCTCAATGTTGACTAATGGAATTCACTTATCTAAGTTATAAACTTGTATTATATAGACGAAAAATCATATCTCCTGTAACATGAAATTCAGTTATGCGAACTATTCCGCGTATTTATATCTATTGATTTTCCCGTGATCGCCCAAGGAACAACTACTCTTCTCCATTTTTCGAATATTTCGAAGAAAAGAAAAGAAGCTCCTCCGTCGAATTTTCAATTTGTGGCGCCCTTGAAATTTCCTATACTTTCTACACACCTAGCTGTCGATGCTTTCAGTAACGAAACAAAGAAACACTAGGAAAATTGAAAATGTTTACCTATCCGTCGATTTCCACGGAACAAAAGATTTTTCTCTTTTCTCGAACCTCAAACTTTCAAAAGGATCGCAATGCTCGTTCTCGAGGATCCTTAACAATTTTCACGTTTTCCATATATTTGAACGGCGAAACTCTTGATAAGGGTATCATTATAGTTTATTTCACGTTATAATTGTCCTTTTTTTTATTTCTCAGTATTTTTGTTTCTTTCCTGTTGGCTCTGTTTTCTATTTATTCCTTTTCCGTTTTCACGCTTGTTAGACACATGCTCGATCCACAAAAGGTCACGCAAATCCGGATACGAAGGCTGGTCACACGCGAACGAAAATACGTCAGAGGCTGGAGAACGGTACCACGCGCTGCGACTATTTCTTTTTCTTTCCGCGTTCGCACCTGGTCGATTGAGAAAAATCAATTACACACCTGGTATCGATCTGTCATTCTTTGAGCATTATATACTAAGATTGTGTTTTTGTTCGAGCTTTTTCCTTCTTTCAGGACTTAGTTGAATTGATAAATTTACTTATTGTGAGTTTCTCCGAATGTTTTAAGAGAACGGTATTGGACACTGTTGGCTGACTCATAGTCGGTGGCTATGCAAAAATGTGTAATAACGATGTCTCATCTCGATGATAGATATCGATATTTATTCACAAAAACGAATATTTTTGTTCAATCCTGATTTAATTCTTTATATCCTGAATTATATCACTTTTAACTTCCATTGTTAGTTTAATTCCAGATGTTCCAAAACTTTTCAAATAACACGTGTATTATAAGTATAGATACTTTACAGCATGAATGTAAAGATCCATGAAAATAATGTTCTTAAATATCGTCAGGATCGCGTATTTGGCTCGTTCAAATACGCAATACTTTAATACAAAGACGATACTTCAAACAGTAACTACTTGATGGTACTTTAGACGTGCAATATTTTTGCAAATAGTACTTTATAAGTCTTATTCTACGACTAAAAGTGGCAGAATATTTATGGCGATTCAATTACTTACATAACAAAAATTTATTATTTTATAATTGATATTGGATAACAAGTGACTTTATAAATTTTATTCTGCGATTAAAAATAACGAATATTTATACTGATTCGATTATTTAGATAACAAAAATTGATTATTTCATAATTGATTTTCCGATTGATATTAGATAAGAAATATTGATATTGGTGGCATCGCTGTTGTAAAAGTTTTATAATTTTGATCTCGAGAAAATTATGAGATTAGAATCTTCTCGAGCGTGGAGAAATTATTTTTCTACGAAATATTATTTTCTTTAGGAGGATAACACAGAGATTATCTGAATCACGAAGATATCTCAAACCAGAATTGGTATTCTTACGTCACAGATGATATCCAAGAATTTCGATTGTAATTGCATTTGATAATAGTCGACAGAACTTTTTCTGATGACTCGTAAAAACGAATGGTTTGTCTTCAATGAGAGTTCACATGTAGGAAAGTATCGATCGCGAATACGAGGGGAAAGGGAGCAACGGAAGCATAGCATGATGATGATGGCAGACGATAATGATAACAAATTTCTTTTAAGGATGTGATTAACGGTGATTTTTCTGGCAGACGGAGTTGTAAATTCGAGTAAATCAACACGAGCCAACTCGATGCCTTTTGAAATAATTATTTTAAATTGCCTTTCTTATTTTATGCCACGCTATATAATAAATTGGTGCACGCAGCGAGATTATACGCTTCGAGCGATGAAACACGTCGAAAAATTTTCTGATGTACCCTGAGAATTTACTTTAGACGAATTTTTCTGTACAAGTGTAATTTTGTTGTCACTGAAAATATCGTCGATGCTCGTAATCATATAATTATTGTACGAACGAGTGCTAATGCCACTCGCGAGATCACTGAAATAATTTGGTGAAAGAACTCGAGTGTAACGAGCGAAGGCCAAATTACCTGGCTACCTGAATTCTACGATAATTAACTGTAACAATAAATGACTCAGGAATACCAAAGGTGATTAAGCGCATAATTGTCCGACAGTCCGATTAAACAATACCAAACCGATTAACATTGGAAATCTGACTGTTGCCACGTTTCATGTTTCATCGATCATTTTTTCAACAACGGAATGCGGTACAAGTTGGAAGTTTGGTAATAAAGCGGCATTTCCTTCGACAATATACCGCTCATTAATTACTTTTTAAGTCGATTTCACAATCCACACTTTCGTGTTGACAAGTTAATTGCATTTCACATACTTAATCAGACACAAGACATATTTTGCTCATCGTTCGTAATTTCTTTCAGTCGTATCTCGAAGAATGCATTAGTACAGTTTCGTAACGAGTACTAGGTCGATAGACAAGCTAATTACGTTGCCCCTAAACGAACTAAGTCAAAATAATCTGAGATATAATTATAAAATATTATTCAGTGGTATCGTACGAGATAAAAAGTAAAGGGACCTTTAAACTTTCTAACCAAATAAGTGAAAGCGCTAATCATTTCGCGATTAATCATAATCATTGGAATTTTTTTTTAGATGTTTCGAGTTGTGAGCTTTTTATTTAAAATGTCTTGCTGGGGATTATTAATCGCTTTGAAACGAGTCCTTCAACGTTTAATTACATCGAACAAGAAACGCGAGATGCGATGTGATCTTTAAAGTTTAGAGATGCAGATTGCTTGTAAAATGTAAAAGAAGATAAAAGTCAAATGTAGGAGGAACGAGAAATTTGAAAAGAATATATTCTGCTCACGGATAAGAAGTTTTATTTAAACGATGAGATGCAAGGCATAGAGACTAAGAGCTTCCTTCTACTACAAAGTCTAGAAAATTATTAACTTACCAAGTTTTTATTATTATATTTTTTGCATTACGAGTGCATTTGTACAGACGATAAAGAATTAATTCGGTTTATCAGTTTTAACAAAGAGAATAAAGAACATTTCCAATTGAGGAACGTTCCAGTTAACAAGATGAGAAATGGAGCAATAGAAGTTAAGATTAATCGTGTAGAAAAAAATGCAACAGAAATTCACTGTCAATAGCGTTAAAAGGCTTAACTTCTCAATCCCTTTTCTCTTTTGCCCTACCTTTTTAATCTTTCTCACAACATCATGTTTAATAGTTGTGTGTCGGTTACAGATACACGTCAAAGTGGTGACAGTGTTTTATGAACGAAAAGGTTAAATGATGCTCTGCTGCATATATTACGTATCTCTCAACTGTCAAGTTTTACATTTAAAAGCACCATACAAAGGAAAGAAAATTTCATATTAAACCTGTGACTCTCTTTTTAAAACTTCGTTGTCTCTTTACCTTCATGCAGTCTCGTACATCATACAGGCAACTGTTTGATCCTATTATATTGGATTGGCAACTAAGTGCGGATTTTGTCAATACCATCTAATGACAAATTAGTTACCAAACCAGTATATTCGTCTAAATATCAATGATTACGAATGTCACGTATAATCTCTTATTTAAACTAAGTATAACAAATTATAATTGACCAAATACAAAGAATACGAGGCTTTATACATAAAACGATACTAAGTAGTCGAGTATATGCGAATATTTTCATGAAAGACGTTGTAAGCAGATTATTAGATCATAAGTAATCTTTGTAAGTTAGCAATCTAAATTACTTCTATTGAATGAATGTCATTTTCTAAAGTTTTAATTTATGGTAATATATGTATATTACTTTCACGTGGTATACGTATATTTCTAATTAATGTTCGTTAACGTAGACAATTCTGCAAAGAATGCAATTTCGATACTGTCGATTCTGTCTCATGATTCAATACCGAGCGCGCTTAATTTATGACATTCAATTCACAACCTCGAGCGTTTATTATTTGCTGTTTTCATAGTGACAGAAACTCGGCGATCGCTCTCGCGTTCTTTTATTATATATTCATAGTAATTTTCATCCGTTTTCTTATCTTCGTTTGTTAGTATAATTTAGTATACTACTGTGAGAAATGTTCGAATGACGAAATACAAACTTTGTGAAGTGAGCCTTATGAAACGAACATTTTATACGTACAAGGGTAAGGAAAACAACAAGGACGAAGTAAAATACCATTTAACTGTTTATTTAATCAATTTAATTAGTTAATTTAACAATAATTGCGAATAAATGAATATGTCACGTATTTACATAGCTTCACGGCAGCATGATTCGTTGTATCGTTCCATTAGCCTCTCTGTTTCCGAGGAAAAGCTTTTTGGATTTTCTCGAAGCCAAGTATGCACAGCTTCTTTTACTTTATCATCAGGGGCGAATCTAAGACGAAGTAACGTCTCTTTGAGCGAAGATGCGATAATCATATACTGCCATATCCAAGTTATAAGAAGGATACGGAAGAAGTTCAAACGCTCGAGGTTGTGAATTGAATGTCATAAATTAAGATTGTTGAATTTTCACAAAGTTTCACTCCTTCGACCCAAAGATAGCGAACTGCAGCACATTGTTGTTTGATGGTGCAATCTCGTAGAAAAGCGTCCATATTTATGTCCTCGTGGTTGCACCTGAACGCTATGCGCACTAGTGCGCAGACCAGCTACTCATCATACAATACGAACATGTTTCATTGCATCAGTTTCTCTTCGTAGCGCTTACCGGGTAATTTAAAAATTGCTTTTACGTTTTTATTCACCCTAAATTGATCTGTATCTCATTACGAAAAATAATTACGTAAAAATAGTCACAGACGTAGGTGTATTATAAGACAAAACACTATATTTTGGATATTTCATATACTTTTTCATACTTTGTATTAGGTTGTCCGGAAAGTGTCTTTCCTTTACAGAGACGTCTTTTACAACAACGCATCTTTATACAAGCATGAAACCTAATCTGTCGAACGTTGTGATCTTTATTTTGATGGAACAAAATGGATCATACGTAATTCGATAAAATAATATAAAACGGAAAATGTTGTGCATCCATTATTTCCTTATAAAACGAAAGAAACTTTTCGGACGACCTAATACACTCTAATTTTTTAATTATAAATATAAACGCATGAAAACCCACGGTTTACTCATTACGAATGAACGAAGTAACGCTTATAGAACGAAGTTGATCTCATCGCCAATAACGACGACAAAACCAAGTCTCCTCCTATGAAGAGTAGCATTCTGAGCGGTCGACATTTCCGGGAATCGGTGCACACCGACCCGAGACGAAGGTATTCCCCAATGCACGGCAACATCCCATTCTTACGGCGGGTTTCACTGTTATCTATGAGGTAACACGGGTCCATTCATCATCTGCTCATTAGCGAACGGTGCGTTATCGCGTGGCATCGGCGCGCCGTATCGTTGCATGCATTCGAGTTCCACGACTCGAGTTTCCCAATGGTGTAAGACGTCGAGCAACGATCCGCGCCCCCCACTGCGAAACAAGAACAATAGAAGCTGATTTTTCCGGGACGAGAAAAATAGTACCGCCGCGTGCGCGCATCATTTTTCATCGTCGCGTTGTTCGAATTGTCGGCGCACGTCCGACATTATGATTTGTCACGAGCGACACGGGACGGCTCGCGTGCTTTCCAAATGCCAGACAAATGTCAAACGCAACGTGCGTTTTCTTCTTGTGAATCGGCCGCATTGTCGGCTCAAAGAATTCGATATCATCGAATTAGATCTGATTTCGATCTTCCAAGTTACTTGTTTTATCGAGCCAACGATCGTTTAGCGATCGTTTAAACGTCGTTTCTGCTGTATATCGCAGACTAGAGATCGTAGTGATGGAAGTCGAGGTCGAGAATTTAAATTTCCTCGCCTATTTTAGCTCTTACAAGTTCTATGTGTATTTAAGTTATAACTTTATTCTCGTTAACTCTGGTTGAGTTACAAACTTTACTCTCCGCCATGTCATTGATTTTCACAATTTAGGAAAACATCAAGAATTTTTTACAGTGATTAATATAGAATACTACGTTATAAAAAGTGGCAGTGAACCGACTTACAGCATCGTGATTTTCAGCCCGGCGTATGGTAATTGTATTTGTGCGCTGTTTCGTGAAGTAATATTCGTGCACAGCTATACAAGATGTATAACAATGTCTACTGTTACGTCGATTAGAAGATTATTATATAGCAACGCTTTAAAAGAATAACACTGTACGAGACTTTAAATATCGTATTAATTCGTCGAGTGATTAGATTTCCTTGATAAACATTGTCAAACCGTGAATTTTATTATTTTTCAAATTAACTCTCAGAAGGATCTTTAATTTTTTATTCCTCGCGAGATGCGTTCGTTTCAGACAATTTAAGTTAAATATCGGGCTGGTTAGAAAGCTCATCAGCGAAATTCTCAACACAGGTTCGACTGTATATTTATCTTGGAACAATTAGAAACATTAATACAATCGTACAGTGCGCATGCAAAATTTTGACAACACAGGTTTGCTTATCGAGTCGAAGGAGTTACGATAAATCTGGTCGAATTCGAAAGGAGTAGCGCGTAAAGTTTCTATCTTGTTTTCCGCGTTGTCAGAAAGTAACTTCGTACTTCCTGCAATGATTAGTGTACAAGTTGCAATGCTACTTTCGATTTTAAGGCTCTCAAACTTCGTCGCAAAACACCATTTACATCGATTTCCAAGTAAAGCTTTCCACGTATAACTGACGAAGTTGTACGCATTGAATCAAGCAGTTAACGGCGATAGCATTTGATTATAGCTCTAAATAACGATCTTTCTTCCGATAAGTATCACTTAGTATCGTTTATTATCGTTTATTTGCATGCGAGGCAATTTTGCAACATCCTTAAATCGCCTTTTAAAGTGCAACGACCGTTCCTAAGTAAAATTCTCGCTGTTCTACGAATAAATTATGGCTGGGTGTCATGCATAGCCGTATATTAATACCGCGTGAACTTTTCTCTAGCGATACATTATACAGTCCATGGTTAAAAAGCAGCAATTAATTATCGATTATATATGCTATTTCCCGTTTTCTATTTTTTTCATGTAGTTCGTTTAACCTTTTCTATATATTAACATCCTGTTTGCCTTCGTTGCATTCAACCTTTGATGTCAAGGTGGGGATACTGCCAATAATATGATTGACGTTGCAGCTGATAGTGTCTGTTAGATACCGGACTTTTTAACGTCCTTCAGCGATCAATGGATCAATCCTGTGATACTTCGCGGGCGCACGATAAGCGCAATCTATTAAAATCCTCGATATGGAAATTGCAAGTCTATACTCTGTAGGGAACATGGAAATTGGAATTTTACGCTTTGTATGGATTACGAAAGTTACTAAACTAAGAAAAAGATCGAATGATCGAGTGGAAATGTAGTATACTACGTACGAGATTTGTCGTCTAGATACTATTAAACTCATTTCCTGTTGATTCTTAAACATCCGCATTCTTGTTGATATTATTACTGATTTCACGGAGTTGATTATTTTGTTTATCAAATTACCGTGTTGTGAAAGCTGACCCAACGTAACTATTTTGCTTAACGATGCACATATGTATATCTAATTTTTAAGGTTTCATTAATCGAGAATATTCAAATTGCAAAGCTCCCAAAAATTTTATAATATCGCAGATTGTGATAATAAATAAAAAATTCTCAGATTGCTTTCATAGATATACGTATACATATACAACAATATTCTGTCAATTCTATATTGTTAATCCGTTTTACGATATTTTTTTTATACAACACTTTCTAACATTAACTTTGTCTATGACTCTTTATCCAAATTCGTCAAAACCTTGCTAAAGCCTAACGCATTGTTGGCTATCTTCCACACTGTTTCCGGAATACAGCAATGCTACAACGAGTTTAAACAGTTATTAAAATATAAAATTGTATAAATTAATCGTTTAAACTATCCACGGCCGGCCAAGGATATGTTAAAGGGTAAAAAAATTTGAGAAAACAGATTATGTTGTCTGCTAACTTGATCATTAATAATGTTTCTGTAACTCTATACGTAAGTTCACTCAATGACATTTTGCTGCCAATTGAATGATCTTAGATAAGAATGAGATTCATAAATATACAGGGAGACCTATTTTACCAATTGGTTGTATTAATCACATCAAAATCGTATGATTTATTCCATAGATGTTTCAGATGGATAAATTTTTAATCCAATAAATTTATAAATAAATATTTCGTCCAAAAAGTCGTGACTAACGCAGTACATTTTTGCTTCCATACATATTGTTCCATTGTCTCTTTCCTTTATGGTATATCGATTTCTTTCATTTCGCTTAAAACATTTGGATTTGAAAGAAAACTATATTTCACTTGCAGAGGAACATTCACATTTGCTTCGTGCAATAAATCTTAGCCTTTAACGGTATCTTGCTACTCAACTTCGCGAAGTATTCCTGAAGTTGAAGTAAGTAAATACCATGCGGATTAATGAGTGATTAAGGCAACGTAAGAGGAATGTGCTTCTTCTTGTCGTAGTTAATGTACATTCTCGCTGCTCCTTCGGTTTTCACTCTGAAATACCTGTTTAATGAATTAGAACTTCATTTCTTACCATTAAAGGTGCATTTCTTCGGTTTTCGCGCTCAGATACTTGTTGGGTGAAGTAGAACTTTATGTTCCACCTTAAAAGGCAAATATGATATTTCTTGAACGTTGATATCTAGTTTCGTTCAACGCACAGGTCTTTACGTAAGAAGCAATGTGTAAAAATATGATTTTTATCGATAAGAATTGTCCTTGTAATTAACGTGCCTTTGTTAATTAATTGATATGTACGTTTGAAGACTTGTTCCATACATTGGAACAAACTTCGTGTTATTTTCTTTTATGTTCAGCTTGGTTCAATTAGAATTTGTTTTCTATTTCAGGGAAGTTACAGAATAAAGACATTTTCAGCGGAATCGTCCTTGCTGCTGTCGCATATCGTAATGAATTTGTTTTCGTTGTTTTTCTCACTTCCGCGTTCAAACACTTGTTCGTCTAGTAAACTACAAGTTTATTTAGTTCTTAGCAAATGGGAATAAGAACAGTGAAGTTAATGGATTTAATACATACGTAAAGATATGTTAGAACAATGTAAATAGATTATGTTGAAAATACTGATAATTTCTGTCGATATATGTATATTTATTTTTCCTAATTAATAATCTAATCAAGAATAGTTCCATTTTAGAAGAATAAATATAAAACAAAGAAATCTTCAACGTCTGAGATTAAATCGTTTTTTTATCGTTGCAGTTAATATGATAGTTTCACTAGTTCTTGCTCTTTCTTCGGTTTTCATGTTTAACTGCCTATTTATTAAATTGAAACTTTGGTTTCATACAACAAAACTAAATAATTTCGCTGACACTTGTGTTTCGTTTCGTTTAACCAAAAGTGTTATCTATAGAGTTTGCAATATTCGGGATAATCCTTTTCCTCATATTCCACGCTGCTATCTAATCTTTGCATTTTAATGCAACGCTTTATCTTAATTTTTATCGTAGCGTTAGAATAATTTTTCTACGAATAGTACGTTCGTACATAAATGAAATTTTTAAAACTTTTATTCTTCTCTAACAATTATTTTGCATTATTGCTCGCATTTCGTAATTCTACGAATATCAAGTTCCACGCGAACTATTATCATAAAGACGACTACTCGTCATTCAATCTTTTAACTCAACAAGTATTGCTTAAGTTTCGCGAATGCGAGTATTTCATTGGAAAAAGTTCATATTCAAAAAAATGTACCTACGTGCTTCTTCTTGTATCAATTCATAAGCCAGAAATTTCATTTCATTTCGACGTTACAATATAGCAATCGTTATTCTTAAAAAAGCTTTTATTGCTCCAACACAATATGTACACCGAATAACAATGGTGGCCACATATTACACCAGTTAAAAAAAGGTTATAAACCTCTGGACTTATTGCTCATAAAAGTGCTGAGAACTATTAAAAATTTCGATTATTTTATCATTATTCGTTCTGTACGTTTTGTTATCGGGCCGGGCATGCTCGAGATAATCGCGTTGTTTATTATTCGATCGTGATCATTTTGGCTTAAAGGAGAAATCCAAAGACAGGCGTTTAAATGATGATATATTGTGTGTTTGATTGTGATATAATGACAAAAAATGAAATGGCAAGTAATGGTAGTAACGTGAGATACTTCGTTAGTAGGAATTATTGCTATTGCCTTACTAGCATGCACAAAATGTAATGCTAAATGATGAAAAAGCAAATGATATAATATGCGTATTTTGCAATTTGAAATTTTCTAAAGACTCTAAGGAGCATATTAATTATGGGAAATGCAATTTATACAGTGTCTCAGAAAAATATTCAAATATGCGTGTGAAGATATTTTCTGTGTATCATATTAAACATATTTAAAATTTCGTTAGCACTGTTATGACAATCGGTTGTATGTATTTAGAGTCGATTATTCGCCGTAGTAATAAGGCACACATGTTAATCACACGAATTTCACATTTTTAGGAGAATGAATAATTCTGCGACTCTCCGTACACTGTATCACTTTGAATTTTTCATTTTCAATTATATCATTCTCCAAAATTCTCCTGTTTAATCGTAGAGCGACACTAAAGTCAGGAAATCAAGAAAATTATATCCTACTGAAATTCTCCTTAAAATTCGAAAAAATAATATTAAAATTAAATCCACAAAATTGTAATTATTATTGTTATTTATTTTATTTGTAGTCGCGTAAATTATCGCGGTCATAATGGAAATCGTGTCATGCTGAAATTCTTCTGTTTAATTATAAAATAACGTTAAAATCATAAAATCGATAAGAATATATTTATCACGTTTTTCTCCTGCGATCTTTATGTCGCTTCAACCAATTGTACGCATCGCATGATTAATCGAGGCTTCTTTCTACTGATTTGCTTTGTAACGGCGCAAGCTAAAGACGAAGAAAGAAACGGGATCTTTTTGCAAAACGAAATTACGCCGCTCACTTTCGTCGAAACGACTTTATACTTCCACCTCGTAATTTCTTTCTGGCCTCTTAAAGGCATCCTTGCACGTGTTTATTCGCGCGCTTCTTTCTTGCCTTTCATTTCCTCCTCGTTTCAACGATAGCATTCTCCTGGCAGGATCCGGGTGAAAGGAGTCGTTTCGTGCCGACACAGGATTTCGCGAAAAAGGGACGCTCGATCGTGCGCAAGTATTCAAACCGACCGATAAAAACGATGATAAAACGTACGAGCACGTGCTCGAATCAGCTTTCCGATTGCTTTTGTCTCGTCTTGTCTGCTTTGGCGATTAATTGTTCCTTTCGTAATCGATCTTCTGCGTTTCATCCTCTTCAGATCGCCTGCCAAGATTTTTTATCATATACTACAGCGATTAATTGTTTTTGGATTGTGACTGATTATGCTTGTTTTGTTTTTTCTGGCTATATTTATAGCCGTCTTTTTCTATTTTATCGCGAGACTTTTAAAGATATGTCATTACGTTATTACCAGGTTGCGAATATTTGTACCGACCGTAAGTATTAGCATATTTTAGCTGATTCATAACTATCATATATCAGTATTAAAACGCATAAATTAACGAAGAAATAATTCCTAATACATCTTTTATCACCTATTTGTAAAACAGACAGATAATCAAATTTATTAATCTAGAAAATGACTAATACAAATATCTTTTGCTTAATCAATTATTATATATAATATTATATTATAAGTTATTATTTAGTGAGTGTAAATATCATTGTTTTAAGCTAATCACGAATATCAGTTTGGAAAAAGTTCTGTCATCTGATCTGTATTTTAGACTACGTAGTTGAAGGTAATAGACATTCTATTTATATACATATGGTGCCCTATAATCAATTATTTAAAGTAGTCAAATATTTAATATAGTCAAATGTATAAGTGATATTTATATTATTTGTAAAATCTGTCTTCGTTTTATATACCGAAGTGGCCTTCAATTTCAAGAGAATCGGAGCGAAAAGATAAAGAAAGTAAAAAGAGAAAATAAGCAAAGCGGAAAGAAATTTCGAAACGTATAGTAGCTGATGAAAATATTCCAACACTTGTAGGAACCTTTTGTGCAAATATTATGTGTGTTATAGGAAACATTTTGAAATCTCATTAGCGCCATAATGAGATCCGACTATTATGATTGTATTAGTAAAGCTTGAAACAAATCTAAAAATAAATGTATATCGAAGCTGCAAGGTATTTTAAATCGTCCATTCGTATTAATAAACCTCAATATTCAAGTGGGACAATATTCAATGCTTATTATACGCTTAACGTGGCCATCCATGCAGAAAACCTACTAACCTTTTATTAAATATTTCATTGCAACAAATATCTTATAATTTCTCTATACATTTTCAGATTGGTTCCAAATTTTGTGAATATAATTGTAACAGCAATACCTGGTCGCGGTGCTAATGAAATTTCGAAATGTTTTATAAACCACACACGATGTACATGTACAGAAATGTTTTCTATCGTAAATGTCCAAAGACGTTCGTGAACTGCCGTATTAGAAAAAATATACAGCCGTAAGAGAAAGAAGCAAGACAAGCTAGAGCCTCGGCGAGATATCTCCAACAAATCGACCATCGACGAGGTCGTTGATCTCGATTAAACGGATCACAGATCCACCGTGAATCGAATCGTGATACTTGCGGACTGACATTTTTTTCTAGGCGGTGTAACGCGAGCTGGAAAGCTCCGTTGATGAAATCTCGCGATCGATTTCGCGCGGCCGCCTCTCCACGCCGGTTTCATTTAGACTGTCCCGCGAGAAAACAGGAAAGTGAATCGAGAAACATCGGTAATCGATCGATACCTCGTAAATCTTCGTCGTTGATCGCTTTTTCTTCTCATCAGTCTCTTAGAAATCATAATAAACGTCTAGTCCGGTTAGACTAAGAAAAACGTCTCGTTCGAATAAATATATTTCGCAAAATGTCTGGTGTGACTTTTAGATTGATTCGAATTAGATGCGTATGTACATTGGCCAGGTTGCTTAACATTAATTTTATCTCATTGAGGAGGTTATTAAACGAGGTAGCCTTAAGTCCACAGAAAAAGAGAGAGAGGGAGAGAGAGCTGATCTTTAGAAATGAAAAGATTTGATGATCTGGACAATGTCATCTTCAGAGTTTCTAAACTTTCTCCTAGCAGATGTTATATTGTTATATATGTATGTAGTTCGCGATACACGTGTCGAGTTATAGGAAGTCGAATCAAGTAGCGAAGTTTTAGAACTACATTTTCATTTTAAATTTCTTATTTCAGTTTATCTTCTTGAGAATTTCGCGGTATTTTCATGTCTCCGATTTCTTTAATGAGTAAAAGCGCGATAGTAATATATTCTAAAGGAAGTTCTGACGATAATTCTGTTTTCTACATTCGAGTTAGTTATTATATTTCATTATAAAAACTAAAGGAACAGCTTCCTTTACTTATTCTATCTCACTATTCCTCCGTTTATTTATCTATTTATCTTTTCATTCTTACCGTTCATTGTTAAAACCTGATCTATCTGTTAGCGATATCTTTATCAATATGTCTTGTAAAATACAAAAGTTTGATATTTTTTATAGAATGTTATTATTGTATTGTATTGCATTGTTGTTAGTAGTGTACGTATTGGAATATCGTATAATAACTTGCAAATACAAAATACCCTTTCGTTTGTAAATAAAACATATCGAATATCGTAAAAAATAAATCAAAAAAAGTAATATATCAAAGAGAGGAATGGTTACTTTCCATTTTCAAGCTCTTTATCATAATCCTGTGATTTCGAATTGTCTCGACTTAAGAAAATGATATAGAATTACAAACTTAATTGACACATATTTCAATTTAATGATTATACATATAGAATTCTAATATAAATAGAAATACATAAAATCTTTGAATTAGTTCCCTATGAAAAAGGGAAAAAGTAATATCATACAAGTACAAATTTTCGAATCTTTTCCATATAACCATTTCCTCGATTCCTATAATCTGGAAACAGTTTTACCGCACTACTATCGTATTAACACGAATAATTTTCAGTAAATTTCCAGGTTCGACGAGTGTGTTCGTTCTACGTGATTCGATAGTTGGAAGAAAAGTACGCGAAATATTACAATATTCCTTGCAGACCGATGCCAGGAACAGGAGGGAGTTAGAGATCTTAATAAATCGCAGCTATCGGGAGATCATTAATACGCGACAGGATTAATGTTTCTTCTAGACGGCTACAGACGATTAGGGATCTTGAAATTACAGTAGGCGGCCTGTTGCTTAACCGATGGAGACGTAATGCTCACCTTGCACTGTCTAGGATTACCTAGTCGATTTCGACCGCTGTCTGCCATGAAATCGCGGTATCGATTTTTACGCGTAACACTATTTTTTCTACAACGCGGCTATCACACGCTCACGAGCCAAAGGACTAATGTATTTACAAGGATTTAATTCGATACTGGCCGCGAGAGGGTCGAGACACGACACACGACACGATTTCTACGGAATAAAAGCATGGATGGGGGAGAGCTACGCTTCGTTTTAACTCTTTCCCCTTTGTTCTCGTTGTCCATTGTAAGGAGATAACGTGGAACGTCCTTTTATATTTAAATTCCACTCCTTTTTGCATATCGAGACTCGCGTTACTAGATATTACGTAATACTGTGAGAGCAACGCTTCTTTCCTTCTTTTCGCTTAATTGAAAATATACCAACGCAACTGTGTTGCCCCATTTTCGTTATATGAAATGAGCTGTGTCTCTTTATATCGTTAATTTGTCGAAAAAAAACGACACATCTTGAAAATGATTTTGATATATCGCGTTAACTCTAAAAGCGAGATATTTAATGACAAGGAAGTATCATGATTTTCTTCTTTCTTAGTTACTTATTTAATGTCATATTTCCTGAAAGGATACCAGGTTAAATGTATTGCTGATTGACGAGTTTCGCTGATTTTTGTACTTAATGGGCATGCCTACTTGTTTTAAGACGTTTAAGGACTTTTTAAGAGGCATTTTCTTTCCAAGAAATGACTGCACGCTGTTGAGAATTTTTAATTTTTTCTTTGTACTTATTATCACATTCCACGCAGTAGTCCTGAAGTGCGTGTTTTATGGTGACACAGCTACGTAATACCTACTTATATAGGTATACATCTTATGTGTTTCTTTTCCATTCACTTTAGTTTTGAAAAAAAGCTACAACTAGTACTACTTGTACTACTTTTAAGTACATTGTATTACATTAAACTGCCTATTTAATAGGAACAATATCATAATTCAAAGAAAAGTTGTTTTAATTCCTCGCCTTGCTCGTAAAAGCGTTATACATAAATTTTATTAGATTCTCCCAAAGATGATTAACTAAATTATAGACAAGATAAAAGGCTTTTCATTGTTAGGTAATTAAGTTTAATTAATAATTTCCTACTTCGAATTTCCTCTTCCTGGTTGTATCATTCTTATACCATATCTGACTCTTACAGCAAATATGTAAATCTGGTTTTATTTAAGTCGTAACAACGTGGTAAATAATATTCTTAAATAAGAGTGAAAGGAACGAAGGTTTGTTTTACAGATATTTATCTGGTAACACAAATTCTAGTTTTAATGGAATACTTTTAGAGCAGGAACTAACGCGATTTACCGGACTGGAACTTCTTTATCAGCTCGATAGCATTCTTTTCCTCTTTAAAGCGATGTATCGTGTTCTGGTTGCAACAAAAATCTATACTTCTAATCAAACAACTATTACGGGGATTAAGTCACGAATTAACTCGGCAGACTTCTGCCCTGTTTGCAGTCTGTCGATTTATTTGTTTCAGCGATTATCTAATCTAATCTTTGAGCGTGGACTCGTTATATCTACCATCAACTTTGTCGACTTCAGTCTATGTGAATTTCAGAAATGGAAGTGTCATTGGTATTCATCACGTGAATTATTTTAAAAAGATTTTATTGATGTAATTAATAATTCGTCTGATAAATAATGGAATGTCTTTTGACGATGCAAGCAATGAAAATCTTGATTAATAAATAAAATGTAATAATAATAATATATTTAATAAAACGCAATTTTCCATGAAATACGCATTTTTCAACAAAAGTCGTATGCAATTAGTACAATAAGTCGATTAAATGCCAACATGATTTCATCATGATTCTTTCCAAGCAGTTTAAATGTATAATCACGCACCTACATTTGTCGAACAGCAAGGAAAGGTCGAAGAGTCGATCAATTAATTAGAATTTTCCTTAATTAAGAGACACAATTATGAAATAGTTTGTACGATGGAATCAGAGCCTAAGCGGTTAGCTACAAATAAAAACGGCTAGCGTAAAATACAATAAAAATCCTCGATAATTATATCTTGCAAGCAACATTACTTAAGATACGATGTTAAGTCTTCCTTACGCTATTAATTGCTTAAGAAGGTCAATAAGTATAAATTCTTAATTAACAAATGTCTTCAATATCGCTGTGTATTTGCAGGTAAATGCACGAAAGTTCATCAATGTAAACCTAATGGGACCTTGTCCCCTCTTTTACTTTCTTATTCTTATCTTTTTTACGTAATATGCCTTTTAAAATAATCTTCCAATTATACGAAAATCTTTTAAACACACGAAAGTCTCGTTGAGTGGCTTTTAGTTACGTGAGCATTAAATTATTTTTATCTAAGTTTGAAGACTTGCTGCCTTGAGATATGATATTTATTCGGAAAAAAGTGACGTTTCTAAACATTTTTCTAGAAACATGAAATTCGATTCGAAATTGAGTTAGACACAGAGTTATTTGATGAACGGTTTCATACACCCGATCCACTTTAACTTGGTAGAATACTTTGAATAGCTCTACCATGTTCGCTCTAGCAGAATATTCCAAACTAAATTCAAGCCATTAAACTTTCTCAACCGTGGTAGAGAGTAGTAATAAATTCAATATGTTTAAACGTAATCGCACGTAAAATCAAGTTTGTTACTTTAACCTAAATTATACAAATACTTAAATTATTTCAATTATTTTAATAAATGAAAATCATTAAAAAATATATTTACATTGGCGAAAATGGAAATAAATTTATGGTAATAGTATTTTAATTTAATCGAAGTGTACAAATTAACGATTAATTTGTACACACTCGAAGCTGCATTTACTGTCTTTTTATAGTATTATACATTTAAATTACTTATCAAAACCCATGATTATAATCAATTTTACTACTTGCTATACGCATATATTATTATATAAGTAAAAGTCTTTCAACCAGTTTAGACAAACCTTTCTAATCTGACTCATCGTTCCGAAATTAAAGGATCTGAACACGAAGAGTCTGTCGAGTAGCAAAATAATTCTTTAGATTCACAGCAACAGTATTTACAAACGTCAGTTTGATCGTTACATATCAGCTTCTGAAAATGAACCTAATTACATCACAATATTCTGCCATACGTATGTATTAGGTTGCCAGAAAAGTTTCTTTCGTTTTATAAGGAAATAATAGACGCACAATGTTTTTTGTTTCATATTAGTTTATTGAATTATGCACGAATATAATAATGAAAATATAACAAAATAATTCAATAAGATAATATAAAACAGAAATTATTGTTCATCTATTCTCATCTTATAATACGAAACAAACTTTTCGGAGAACCTAATAGCTACGACGATTACAAGATTTTATATTTTATAATTACAATAATTTTCAAACTAAAGTACCTCTGTTAAAAACTATTAAGTTAGAGACACCGACATGCATATGCTCGCTATCGCGTGTGCAACGTAATCTTTAGTTTTCTTACAAAATAATCGTAGCTATATGCCGCGCATATTTTCGAAAGAAAATAAAGTAGAACACGACTAATTCAAGTAGAATAGAATTAAAATACATCTGGTTAAAAAGAATCGAGGCTATTTTTCGACAATGTCTAATATATATGATCGTCGTTATACGTTCGATATAATTCATCGATGAAACGGCTCTCTTAAAAACAATCGCACGTGCTTTCGTAAGGGACCATTCAGCGTCGAAAGGAACAAAATCGGTTGTTCGGTCAAACCTCGATCCGTTAACCTGTCTCCAGTAAATCAAGGAAAAAAAAAGCCAGACCAAAATGGTGGAAAAAAGTGAACGGGGAGGAGAACAGTAACCAAGTAGAGCGTCACAAAATGGAGCGAATCCACGCACTAAACGGGATTATATCTAAAATGGCGGTTATAAATCGCGCGAGATCGCGTTCACCTGTGAAATAGACGCAGTCTCTGCCAACTACTGTTACACATATCTCTTTCTCCCTTTCTCTCTTTCCCTCTTCCTCTCTTTCTCTCTTTCTCTGTCTCTCTCTCTTTTTGTCCCTCGCCACGTTTGTCGGTTACAAAAGAACATCTCGGTGAAGGTTCGACCTGATATTGCTCTGCTCCCGGAATCTAACGGCGAGCATATAGATCAAGAAGACGTTTGAAAGATGTCTGGATCGTTTCCGTGGCTGACGACGGAGGAGGAGAAGAAGCAAAGGTATTCGAGAGGACGCGTTTCGTAGGCGCAAGAAGCCCCAGAAAAGAGTACGAAATGAGAGGAGAAAAGGAAAAAAATGGGCCTATGGCAACGAGCATCGAGGGTATTCGAAGCCAATGTAAATCTTCGTTGCATGCACCGGTCGAGGCAGTCGCATTTTATGCGCCGCTATTGCCTCGTATATAAAGTAACCATACCAAGGATCGTTGCGAAATGAAGATATATACGCGTGCAGGATCGGCACACGGTGGGCTCTTCTCGTAATCAGCCATCGTTTGCTTCATTTTTCATCGGGCCATCTATCTCGTTTCTTCTTCTTCGTTTCTTCTACGTTTATTCATCTTTCCTTGTACATTTATACCTTGCCGCGGCTCGTTTTCCTTGGATTTTTACGTGTTAACGTTGTTGTTGCTCCAACGATTCTTTCGTTCCCTTCGTTTTGCCTGTGAAGAATCTTTTTCCTTTTTTATCGCTGTTGCATGTTGTTATATTTTGTGGAAGAAGCTCGATTTCGCGTTTAAATCGATGGCTCGATTTGTTGGATTTCTTCTTATCTCGATGGGCTTCCTATATTTCATATTTTTAATTTCGATTCTGCTAAATATCCCTCAGATTTGCAACATGATATCTTGTCACTGTCGCTTGTAAGAGAAATATAAGCTTTTGTATTTGACTGTTAAGTTTGACGCGTGCAATTCTTTTTAGAAATCCACTGTACTTTGATCCTAACAATATTTATCAATGCATCATGGTAATCGTTTAATATTTCTATAAGATTTTATGTAGGAGAATGCCATTTACTATTGAAAAATATAATAGTTGCACTTATCAACTTCGAGAGTGTATCTTTAAGTATGAGTCGAATATTGGATATTAGTTTTGTCAATAGACAATTGACATTTGACAATTGACATAAACAATTGACAAGTGATATTTCTATATATCATTTAAAAATGAAGAGAAAAAGTTGCTGTTCCTCTTTAAGTGTCTCAACAATATTATGACAGCATTCATGCATAACGGTAAAAAGTATAAAAAAACGTACAAGATATATAAAGGTGCGAAAACATACAAAATATCCAAAGTATACATGAAGATTTGAATCCCATAAAGTATCCGCATTCCAGCAATGAATATAGCACATCGACCTTAGACGAACGTGAAATTTTAAATCGTCAATCGTCCAGTCTAAATTCCAATAGAGTTTCTCGATAAAAATCAATTTCTTTTCTCTTTTTTTGCCTTTCGTTCTAAAATTTCCAAAACCTCTTTCTAACTGTATTTTTCCTATCATAGAACCTCTCTCATATCCCAATTCTTCGATACCTTCTCGCCATTCTCTTCCTCCGTCTTCAATCTCTGCGACCTCCTAACTCGATTGATCCATCAATTTTTCTCACCTTACGAACAATTTCATCCGAGCTTCTGAAATTCCTATCGTCGCATCCCCTATTCGTTTATCGTACCAATTATTTTTCCACGTTTCCCTTTCGTCGCCTCCTTCTTCACCTTCAGCTATTTCGCCCCACCTCGCTCTTCTCATCCTTTTTCATTCCTCTCGATCTTTCGTTCTTCTTTTTCTTCTTGTTCCACGGAGAGTCGAGTCTGGTCCCATGGAGAGTGGCTTCTCTCTTTTCGCCACTCTTCTTTGCTCTCGAGGCTTCGACCTGAATCGGTTGGGAGAAATTGCGCCCCGGGCGAGGGCGGATTCCTCTCCATTGCCGGCCGTTTCATGTCTACCACTTTTTTTTTTGTTTTTCTTTTTATTCTACTGGTTACCCTCGATCCATTATAATTATCGTTACATTTCCGAGCGGTCTCAATCGCCTGACGATATTTTAATCGAACACCTTATTAATAACGATTAATTGACCGACATTAACGTCACGTTCATTTCGTCGATCCCGTTTAGGATTCCGCGCCGACAATCCGATCCACTGCTTCGTTTCGAAAGGATATTACGATCGCGTGCGCTTAATTAACTCGAATCACGATCGGTAAATGGACGTGTTTCGTCTTCATGTTACATCCGATAGAGAGTTTCGTGGTTGATGACAGTAAAAATAATACTCCAGAGTGAATGAAACTTGTGTATCTCTGTGTAATTATTAAGGAAAGATCGTTCGCAATGTTAATAGGTATATTTTACCAGTAAGTAATCTTTCTCAGTTTTGATTGGCTGGATCGTTGGTCGATTTTCATTTTGATAGCGAATTCCTTTTCAATCGGAGAATATTTCGATTTTGACAATTTTTCACAATATCGTTATCGTTGTTAAAAAATGTAAACTTGCAGAATAACATTTTAGAAAAATAGTAATTTATTATTATTATATATTATTAGGCTGTTGATGTTCGTGTATTTATGGACAATTTAAGGATGCGAAAATATGTATCGTGCATATGATACCCATGGATATGTAAAATACCCAATATCATTGTGAAGTATTAATTGTAAAGTAAAATAAATCCACATTCGCGTCTCGTTTATTTAATAATATTCGTAAAAGTAAATTTACATAAATATTTGCAGTCTACCTGTTATCGATATAGGACAGAAAATTATATATCTTTATATTTATTATTTTATTATAACGTGGATATAAAGTAAAAATTTACCACATTTCCATAACATCCTTCACGTTACACGTAAAGGAATATCGTGTTACACGAAGTAAAAATATTTACACGAGTTTCTAACATCTTGCTACAAAGCTTCGCTTTCACTGCAATTAATACAAATAAAAATAATTATCGAAATATTAAGTAATCGACTTAATCCAAATCTCTATCAAACCAAAACAATTGTTGAAAAAATCCAATATTCACAAAGTTTAAACGAATTAAGAGAAAAAATGACGGTTGGAATGAGAGGTAATGCAAAAACACTCACGTCCGCGTAAACGTTAGTAAGATTCTTTAATGTTTCCACGATTAAATGATTTCCACAGTTTATTTCGCTATTTGAATATACCACGAACACTTCAATTGCGTCATTACGCGAGCAAACGGCTGTTCATTAGTGTGTTTCAAGCCAGAATATTTAAGCAATAAAATTCCTAGCCAACGAAAACACGCGTAATACCAATATACATAGATATATTGTAGGAAGAAGGTTGTCCATTCGAATCTACTTGGTGAAATTTATTGCGTTTTCTCGGCTGTGCGAAATTCGATAAAATGCACTACCTTATTAGTTTACATAAATTCATTTCATTTTCATCAAAAGAGTTGCACATTCTGCGCGATTCCAATCTCTAATTTATATAAAATATTATCGAACTACTATTATGTAAACACTATTGAAGTATTTAACTTTTAAAAAGATAGATAAGACTTGCACATTTTTAGGAATTTATAGTTCATATCAAAGAGATAATTTACAGATTTTTCAAAGGTCTAAACATTAATTTTTCAGATTCTGCGCATTTAATAAATTTTATGAAATTTTTCAAAGGATTTTTCACAATGCTTTTGTCTATCCATAGTTCGACTTTTTGATTTTATTTATTTGAAAAAATTTTATTGATAATTTTAAATAATTTTAAATAATAATAAATAATAAAATTGATAAAAATAATCTAAATAGTAAATAACCTATCTTTATGAACTGTCTTAGTTTGTTGTCTAATTAATTTTATTACTCTGATATTAAAGTTTTTTTTCCATAAAATAAAAACTGCAGATGTTTGATAAAAATATTATTTTATCAAATATACATTGATTCGAGCTTTTGAATTACAAAACAAATAATATCTCAAGAATCGAGTACATACTGTAAACATAGCGAAGCGTTTATGGCACACGTGCACACGGCATATACAGTTTGCGTTGATTTCACATGGTACGTAGTTAAAACTTGAAAATATTTTATCAGATTTTATGCAGTTTCTGTCAAAAGGAAACCTTCTTCTGCTTCTCTCACAATTATGTATTCACATCGTTCCAAACAATCTCAAAATCTACAGATCTAGAACTTTTATATAAAAAATCTCTTCTTTTCAATTAAACTAACGTAATCTAATATAATAGAAATCAATTTTCATGCAAAAATTATAATCTTTTTCAATATTCCGTGATATTTAAAGCTGCTTAGAATATTAAATAAAACAATAAGCAATTCAATTCTTCTACCAAAACTTTTCTCTTCGATGAAATTTCATTTTAAATTGGATATATATTTGAAAATTGATTAATAAGAGGAAAGCAAATTCTATTTCAATGCAAGAAGCTTGTTTTATACATCTTTTACAATTGTTTCGCACGTCCCCGTGCGAGATTCCGATGGTGTAAGCATTTGATCCTCTTTTTGCCAGCAGTTTCGTTGACTTTCCTTCTGTTAAACGCGAATCACGAATTCTCGTGATTGTAATACGTGCGCTTTCTCGCTTCGAACGTCGGACGCGCAAAATCGTGAGAATATACCATTGAGATTTAACTTGTAAATATGAAAGAAACGCGTATGAAAATAATTCTGAAATAGATAGAATACGTGGATACAGTAGAATTGAAAATACGACGTGGAGATTATTGCCAGAGGAATCGTGACAAATTCTTTAAGTTTATTAAGTTTATTCTTTAAGTCATGTTCAATGTTACAATTTTCTCCAAGTATACAAATTTTGTATTCCTGTTATAAATGAAAATAACCTTGTTATGCTATAGCTTCGTTCAATTAATGATTTTATTGTCGTGATAGAAACATACTGGCAATGTGAAACGTAATAACATAATGCTATTACACTAAATACAAATTCTGATGATAGAGAATTCTATTATTCGTAGTAAATTGGGAAAATTTGATATTAAATTTCACGTTACGTTATAATAATTTCGTTCATTTCGTTAATCAGTATTTCCATTAAATACCTTAATTACTGTTCGATTAATTTACCTTCTACACAGGATGATATCTATTAACTTATACGCTTTTAATCTACACAAATTTGATTAACGTTATCTTCATAACGCCACAAAAGCATTTCCCCTCCGTATTCTGCTTTTTTTCAACGATCACCACGTAATATTAATTTATTGTATATCAATATGTAAATTAATTCGTTACCTATAAGTCGGAAATTGCCTATTTAAAATCCTGAAATCGTCGTGGTTTGCATTTCGATAAAAAAGAACAAAAAAAGAAAGAACATATCACAGAAGCATTATTATTTCTTACTTTTGTTAACAAATTTTTTAATTTATCATCCGTAGTCTTTACTTATGTTATTTAGTAATCAGCCAGATTTTATATAATTGATGGATTTTTATGCATTTATGCATTTAATTTTAGACAATAATTTGAACAAACTCGCGTAAAAATCCGCAGTTTGATAATCTGGTTAATTAGTTAGATTAATAATCAGCATTCTGGACGACGCGACGAACCACAACAGGTATTCACACGCAACGATTTACAGCGAAACATCGTGTGCTCAATATTCGTGTCTCTTCTATCTGCTTTAGATACGACGATCTACGTCATAAATTACACATCTTTCCAACTTTGAATTATATCCTGCTGACAAGATCGCGGCTCGACAAGGAGATATGGCTAACACGCTAATGAAAACATTGTCATCGTGATCGCTGTCGTTTCGAGCAGCTGCGCGGCTAAAAGTCACGGCCGCCCCAAAGCTCTTTCACTTTTCACGCGGGGCGTTAAGTGCATTCTATCGGTCAGTCGTCGTTCCGAGTTAATAGCGGCCAATCGATAACGATACCATCAAGATTCAACGTGATACGAACAGTTTCCATATCTCGTTGATTGCTCGTCTAGGTTGCCTGGGGAACGATAAAGCGTTTGTGTTCAACGAAAAGCGTAGAGGCACGATGAAAAAAATTGGATAACATGTAGGGTACGTAGGAGATGTAACACGTGAATTGGGAAATTCTATCGACAGAATTCTATACGAATGTTTATAATACAATTTGAACGTTTGTATGAGTTCCACGTGATTTCAGATATAGCGCGACTATTTGAATTATTGGTAGATTCAATTGAGAATCTTCTGAACCAACGCAAAAAAACGTTCGTTCACGATGAAGAAAATAGTTTGATAGAAATGAAAAATATGGAATAGAGAAATGGAATAGTAGGTTGATTGGAAAGTTCTGTCTCGAAATTCTGCATACCATCGTATTAGTTCTTAATGATTTTATGTCTACGTTTCTAGTTTGTAAACTGAGAAAACTGAGCTTAAAGTTAGTGAAGTTTGATGTTATTTTGTGCAGTTAGGACTTGAAGAAATTTATGAATTTTCATCAGATTATCATAAATTTGTATTCCTTATAGCGATGACATCGTTTAATTACCTTTTTTTTAAAAAATAAACCTGGAACAGTTAAAAGTCTGGTTGACGATACGTGTATTGATACAACAAGAACATAAATAAAATGATCCGGGGGTTTCTATAAACGATACATAGTTTAACGAGAAAGTGAAGCTTCGTTAGTATTTGAATTATTGGTAGATACGGTAAATGTTAATATTAGGTTGTCCGAAAAGTGTCTTTCTTTCCCAAACGTGTTTTTTACAACAGTACATACAAACGTGAAACCAAGTTTGTGAAATGTCGCGGTGTTTATCTCAACAGAATAAAATGGATCGTACGTAATTCGACAAAATAATATAAAACAAAAAATGTTGTTTGTCTTATGTCTTATTTCCTCATAAAACGAGAGAAACTTTTCGGACAACCTAATACGATTCGGGTAAAATTAAAGAAGCGCGTGAATTGTTATCAGACGTTAAAACAAATGGACCGGAACTGAAGTTTTTAATAAAATACTAAATCGGTATATTATATTGTTTATCGGAACAATATATATAAAATCCTATCTTTTTGGCGCTTCTAGTTTAGAATGCTCGTTGACGACCTTCACTGGTCTTATTCGCATTTTATTTTATTTCAAACAATTTAATAAAAAATTGAATAAGATAAAATAGAATTTCAAGTAGGTAATTTATTCTTATCGTTAGGAGATAATAAAAAGTCGTTGGATATCGAGGAACCGATCGTTTTGCCAATATTAAATAAAATTCTATTTATTTTACTATTTAATATATTTTTGAGTATTAGAAAAGATTAGATCTCAATTCGTTCTTAGTAATAATTCATATTACATTTACTCATCATGGTTTGTCACTGTGATTGTTTTTTACTATCATTGTAAATGACTAATAATCCACACACAGAGTGTAATCCATTAACTCGACATAATTTAACATAATAAATTTAAAAATATTAACCATACACACACACATGTATATTTTACACGCACTTTATACGAACAATAATCATTTTCATTGCATCTTCAGCAAAACTGAGAGTAAAATTCTACTCACCGTCGATGAATTCTACTATCTGTCATATTATTGCAGGAATGTTCTCCGGAATTGCTGCGACATCTTCTTCCTTTGTACGTTGCAGAAATTCTTTCACCACCTACACAATAAAGAGATATTTCTTCCATTGCATAGTCACTTGAATTATTTTTAAAAACTTCGATATCTGTATGTAATACTTTACAACCGACATATATTAATAATTTTATTGAATTTAATTATAATTTCCATGAAAATGATTTAACCTTACTCTCCAAGTGGTACACTAATACGACTAATTCAGTATGCAAGAACAAATTGCCGAAAGGAATAAATATCAGGGATTGTGTAGTTCACAATTTTCCAAATTAACGAGCCACAGTAATTTGTATACGACTGATTAAAAATATTTTCCTTACGAAATATAATTTGATTATTTGTAGCGAATAAATCAGTTTTACGTATACATATGAAAATATTCGAACACATGCAGAATTCCTTTATGAATATCGTCTATGTGTTATAGAAAATATTTGAAAATTTCATTAGACTATTAATGACTTAAACAAAGAGTAACTACTAATGTCTCTAGGAAAAAAAGGAGAATATGCATGTGTGTATCTCATTTATACAAAAATGTGTTTTGCTTATAATCCTGGCAGTTACTGCAAACTATAAATAATAATAAAACAGAAACATATATGCAATATATATATATATATAAATTTTCTATGGTAAATGTTCAAATATTTTTACGAGCCGTTATATGTGGTCACATATGTAGGTGCATAATATACAGAAAATGAGTACGGAATAAGGATGATTGCATAAAAATCAATTACACTTGCATACAAAAGAGCGCGTATATTTCTTTTATGTACAGATTACGATCTGGCTTTTTGTTTTATTTATGTCTGGTCACGGCAACGCGAAAACAAATTGTGTATCAAACGAAAGGAACAGTGCATAAACGATGCATGGAATTCGTATGAGCGATACCATCAAAAAGGTAAAGTGTTTTTCACGGTTCGTTTTTAAATTATCTCTTGGTTTTCATGATAACAGATTTACGGTAAAACATATTTTGCACGTTTACAAAGTATTGCAAGCAGGCAAATCGATAAAATATGTAGTTTGTTTTATTCCAAGCGTGTAAACTGTTTGCTGCAACGATATCGTGTATTTCGGACCTTGGAACCAGATTAAGAATAAAATTTACGTGTTACGTAAATGAATAAATACGATGATCAGTTAGTTTCGATTAAATGAATCTATTCCAACGATTATATAATCTATAAAATTTATAATTTTTATATTTAAAATAACATCAAGTAGCTTAGTTTTAATTTTTCATGAACATTACTATTTAATACTTGATATTATTATTAAACGTTGTAACAAAGATAAGATAATACGTTGAAAGATAGAATTATATAAAACAATTTGTAATAGTTTATTACATAGTTAAATATATATACATCACGAAGTAATACCGAGAAATTATAATTCATTAATTATTAATTCACTTTTTAATTATAATTCATTAATTAATTCAAAGGAAATCATCTTGAAATTTTACTTCTTAATATTATTCATAGAATTTACATAAATTTCATTCGTGAATTATTCTTCAGAGTACTCTATTAACGAGAAGAGAAATAAACGCCTTCGCTTGTACCCACACAGGTATAACTTTCAACAACTTACGCTTCAACTTCTTAATGGGTGAGTTATTTGAAAAGAATTACATTTATGAATTTAAAGGTCACAGTATTAATGTTTTCATATTACAATATACAATTTGCATAACATTTTTAAGAGGAAGTACCTACTCCTTGGACTTTCACCACGTACATACATTTGTACCTTTCGAACCTTCTGTTATTTACAATCATCGATGGTCTAAGAGCATTACTTATCACAGAATTTGCATTCGCTTCTAAACGGTTAACAGCTTCTCTAAAAATGTGAAGTTTAGCAATACGAAAAACAACTTGCTATGAAAAACAGCAGAACGTTTCCCTCGCGAAACTAATCAATTTGAAAAATTCTACATTTTAGTCAGTCGATATCCTTGCAAGTACCACAATCTTTGTTAAATTCCACTGAAAATTATCCTTATATCTACGTGAAAATCAGTTCACCGTTTCGAAAACGTCGACGTGACTCAACGTGACGTTAAAACGCGAGGAAAATCGTGCGATTAATCATTTCTGCGATTGATTTAGCACGCGGTATTTAATAATTAAACCATTTGCAAGATAACTTTCTAACCGAGCACCGCTCGACGAAAAGGCAAACCGGTCGTGGTGCGAATTTTTACTCGAACCTGTTACAGCGACGAAATTATATTTGACACCCGAAAATCGTTCGCGGTTTCAGCTTTTTAATCCTACGCCGATACTGACCGATCCACTCAAGGGCACCGTGCCGCCGTCACCTTAATCTTAACACGATCCACTTAGTCTCAGGGAATTATTTTCAACTCGATTTATTCGAGAATCTCGAGGATACGCGTTCGGTAGTATTATTGAATGAAGGGCAGAGAGCAGCTGTGTAAATCTCATTGCAACCTGTCCGCGCGGAAATAATCCACACCTCTTTCGACGTGAAACACATCGAGCGGATCGTTTTTCCAAGCACCCATATCCTATTGGATAAAAAGCTGGTCATAAATCTTCCGCTTCGCCCTGTCGTCGTGGATATAATCTCTGTCGGTAGGTTACCGTCATCGGTACGCTCTTTCGCGCTTTAACAGGACACGTTTAACGGGCCAGAATCGAAAGGCATAAATCTCGTCTCGATTCGTGGATAATTTACGGTCTCTTCATGCGGAACGCGTCGAGACTGAGCCGAATTGTTTTTCACGGATCAAGTTTTTCGGAGGTGCAACGCCGAACTTGGATGTGTTCATTCTTTGAGGACAAGTCGATGATGAATTCGATAAGGGATGCTGAGCGTACTGATTTAATTTTTAAGAAATATTCCGTCAGGCATGATTTCATTGATTCAATGTTCCTCAGAACAGAAATTATTTAAAACGTCTAAACTGACATGTTTTCTAATTCGTTGTAAAAATTAATTAATTAGATTGTAACTCTTCGTAAAGATCAAGCAAATTTATATTAATGTAGATTTTTCACGATGTTATATTCGATGAAAAATATGAACAATTTTCCTTGTAAGCCAATTATCATGGCTATTTTAATAGAAATGTGTATATAGTTCGCTATACGTTTATCGTTGGTAATTCTAATATCGAAGAACTATTTACCTCGCCATCTTTATGTCCGATATTGTTTCGTTAATTTATCCATTTTTATATGTACATCAATTGTTAGTAAAAATTAAACGGTGGTAGTTGAGATTCCAGAATTAAAGAATTACAAAATTCAGATAATTCATTTACCGTTTTCTAGTCGTAGATTGTGAGAACTGCTCGAAGAGAAAAGAAATAGAAGACAATCAAGAATCTTTATGATGAAATAAATTGCACTAATCGCCATCTCTACTGTGCAATTATTGGCAAACAGGTGGCTCATCAGTGATTTTATAAATCAAAAACTCAATAAAAGTCTTCGTGCATCTTTCTAGATCTGACGCTTACCATGTTATATGTTTTCTTTAAATATAATCTTTCACTTTCTTGGTAATGTCGTCTTGGTATCAACGTGCATTTGAGGAAGTTCTACTGCCCTTTTTACAATATATTATCCGAGAGCAGATGGCAAATAAATGATTGCATTCATCTATGGTTTAATAAATGTCTTCTTAAATCTCTACAGATGGATGGTCGTGTCAATTGAGGATTTATCGTGATAGGACTATATTTCCTTTTAAACTGTAGTTGTCAGAATAGAATAGAAGAATAGGAAATAGGAAGAATAGAAGAGTAGGAAACTTGTGTGAATAATAGTTCTATGTGTATAATAAAAATTCAACATTTAATCGCGTGCTGTATTATTTATTTCCAGTTGTATTATATCTTTTATTTTGAACATAAGCATGCTCTGTGTCGCATTACAATTCCTTCCAAATTTATATCACATTTCATTGTATTTTTGATGTATATTCACAACTTATTCATATATTCCACATAAAGTATATTGCTTGAATTTCTTCTTCTTTTTCAACCGGAAACCTTCAACATATGAATCAGTCAGTAGCTAAATAAGAGGATTGTAAACTGATAATTCCCTCTATTCAAACATCACTGGAAATTTTCGCAAAATTATCTAAAACAATTACTTAATATCCAAAGATTTTGTTTAGTGGCTATTTAATTTAGTCGCTTTAATGTAGTTACTAAGTATCTGTTGTTGTAACTAGACCGCAAATATTTATGCAGTTTCATACTTTCACGAACGTAATTCGAAATAATGGAACCTCGATAAAAGGTATAGTTGTTAGAAAATAGATGTATGTACATCTGTATTGTACGAGCGAGGAATGAAAGAGAAGAAGACAAAAGGAAAACGCCATGAGACGAGCGCATCGCGTACGTGTTGAATAAATGAATGTTCAATAAAACAAATTCATTTCTGTTTGAGATGTACCAGAGAATAGAGCGTTGTTCGTGAATATTTCAAGTTATTATCTTATATATAAAATAGTTATTCTGTTCTAAATAAACTTTGTATTTAATAAAACGTTATATAGTATTACTTTAACAATAACGACTATCGTATTTTGAATATTTTACATATTTTTGCGTATTATGTGTATTCACAATTATGCACGATATAGTTATAACATTGTATCATATACGAAGTGTTAAACTTTGTATGGACAAAATTTAGATCTGATACTTTGCTAGCTTTGAAATTGAGCTTAAAATTTACACGTAGAAATATCGAAGTTTTTCAAACTAAATTCTTTCGTAAATATAACTCATCCTTGTCGAATTACAACTATATAATCCACGTTACGAATTAAACTCAGCCATAAAAAGCAAAGGGTTAAAGCGTTAATCCTGAACTCATTGAACCATATTCTGTATTCTTCTCATTCTTTCGATCACAAGTTATCAAGGAACAAGCGAGTAACCCAACCAAGAATCCCAGCAGCAACTACATCAAAGCAAGTTCCACTAACCACCTTTTCAGTGTGTCCAGTATGGCAGCGAACAGGTGGCAAATCGGCGACTTTATAAATCGAGAGATCGATAAATCTCTTTATGAACCTGACCAGCTGAACGTAATCTGTGCAGCGAGTGAAAGGTCTCGCGCAGGACGAGTTCCTTATCCTTCGCTAGTGGTTGCCACGAAGCGACGTCGAATCGTCGTGATTTAACCCCGCGGAGCCGCTCGATTCTCCAGTCTTAGATCCTTAGATCGACGATTAGAACAGGTGTCTTGGATCGTCCTTTCGATCGCCGAGACTCGTTCCCGACTAGATTCATCGAAGGAAAAATGTTACTGGTCGCACGTGCACGCGTATCAAAACGTCTCCTTCAGGTTAATCCACGTAACTTGAAGACATTTATTTACATGACTGATATTTACCTGATTTGAAATATTCTTCCTACTGTGATCCTCACTAATCATGTCACTTAGCTTTGTATAATTCAAAAGGCTTTGTTGCTTTTAATATTCTTCCCTGACAATTTCTTCATTCCTATTAGTCGTATTGCGTTTAATAATATAATGAAGCACTTAGGTAAATTAACAGGATTTAATAAGAAAATTGTTACAAACATTTCGTACGAGTTTTCGTCCTCTTCTCTGTAATAAATTGAAATGTTGATTAAATTTTGTTCATAAAATGAATATCGGTTCTTAGTGACGAAGTTTAGGATTACAATAACACGATAATTTCTTCTTCTTAAAAGTTCTTAGAGTTTCAATTAAAAACTAAACTAAAGCTCCGAACGACTGAAATTCAAGCAAATAGGTACTCAACTTAACCAATCTGAACGAGGCTTTAGCCTCTTGTTGCTGGCAACGGCGAGGAATGTAACAGCGTAAAAAGACCTTGGCAGGGAATATAATTAACAGAGATAAAAAATTCGCGGCAACTTTCAATCGACGCGGCCTAACGCGATCGGCAGGTTCGAATCTCGAGTCGATTTTTTTCTTTTTTCTCTTCCTTTCTTCTCTTTTCTTCTATTGAACAGCCAGTGCAACGGTTCGCATAATTCAGACGCGCGGGTCTCGCTCGCTGCCGATTGCGTACACGCGCTGCTCCTTGTCGCGCGTTCTTTTCATGTAAATCGGGTGTCGGTACACCTATGTGATCACGCCCCGCGGTGGAAAAAGATTCTGGTCGCTTGTCAAGTGAGAGGGAAACCGCATGGCTCAACCGTGAAATATTGGTAGGTAGTTAAAATATAATGGCGGGCTGGTTCGGTAGTCGGTTTATTATCCGGTAACTTTACATGTTAGATGTTATAACGTTGTATAGTCGGAGAATTATATGCAGGTTTTGTAACGAATGTTCAGATTTGGGTGGATTATTGACGGTTGCTGTTGGAATAC
This sequence comes from Bombus impatiens, assembly GCF_000188095.3. Taxonomy (NCBI): domain Eukaryota; kingdom Metazoa; phylum Arthropoda; class Insecta; order Hymenoptera; family Apidae; genus Bombus; species Bombus impatiens. Next base: position 167,520 of record NT_178126.1, on the reverse strand, counting down.
TTTTGCTTCAGACTTTTACTTCAGCCAGAATGATTCTTTGGTTTGATACACGCGGAGAATGCAGAAACATTGTGGAACTCTGCAAACATTTTATTGCTGCTTTTGTTTTTTAGGTCGATATCTTTTTCCGTGGGCATTTAACAACTCATACGAGCTTTATTTTCCCTATACAAGTATCTATATTTGTGTAGATGAAGAGCATGCAGTTGGAGTAGAGTACGACGTTCGTACGGATGAAGAGTACATAGATTTTTCGATGGCGTTTCAAATTTTTTGATTGCAATTGTTCAAAAAGTTGTAGGAGCAAGCTGATATATCTGGGCGATTATGGTCTCTGTACTTAAAGCTCAATGTAAGTTTGAGTTAATGTTGGAATTCAAATTCTATACACAAATTTCATGATTTTTGCTCCGATTTTGAAATTAAGGTTCCTAAGTTACTTTTGCTTTTTTCCATTTAGTTTCTAAAATACGATTTTTGATCAGGTTTTCTAGTTATCTTTTATTAAAAACTTGTAATAAATTATGTGTATACGCGTCGAGAATTTTTCAACCCTCTCTATCAACATAATATACTTTAAATCCATTTCTTTATAAAACTGTGAAATAGGTTCGTACATGGATGCACTTAAAACACCTTTCAAAGCCGTTATAGTAAAACGATAAGAAGGAAATTGCTTGTGTGATCAAACCTGAAAATAGCTTTTAACTTCCATCGTACCATTTTATTAAATTACGTATGAATGAAATATTCAAATTGACGCATCTTCCCTGCTACGAGAGATATGAAGACAATTAGGAGCGCATTATACTCCGAATGACGTGAATACAGCGCACATAAGCCGATTCCCCCTAGATCCAACCTTCGCACACTCGTTGTCGCTCACCCTACATGTACGTGACTGTATTGTGAATGTACATGAATGTTTTAATAAACATTAGACGCAACTATTTATTATTAAGTGTGTTAGAATTCCACTTATCGGAACTCACAAATTTTCCGCGCTATTATTTGTCGACCGTATAATACGAGCTCACGTTCAGATAAGAAAATTCAACCGGTAAAAGTTCGATCAATCGGACATTAACTAACAATTCATTTCAATAAATAGATTTCGACTGTACTACAATGACTGTCACAAACGATACCTTGCTAGCAGATCTAAGGCGCGTTTACATTGACAGACATTGTCCATGTACATTGCCCGCCTACACTCGCCAAAAGATGTATGTAGATCGCAGGCAATGTCGTTTGTTCACTAGCAGCGTGCCGGCTACTCGGGTAAATTCGATGAGTTGATTCGGGATATCGATGAGTTGAAGATATGTTGGAGATGGAACACGCGGATTGTCGAAGTTCCTCTCAAATACGAAGCGCAGTAAATCCTGACTTTTGAAGAATAAATGCATGCACCTACTTCTGCAGCCGGATATCATTTAATATAAACAATGAATATTATGTATGAAAAAGTTTTCTCCCATAAAATACTACACATGCGTTTGGTTATTAATATTTTATAGAAACCCAGAATTTAATGATTTGATTTAAGCTTTTCAACCCTTCCAAGCAATTTTTTTCGATATAAATACATAGGTTAAAATCTTTATAGGAAACGCCATGACAGATCGAGTAGTGTATTAAAAACTGTGCAATTCCTTTGAAAAAAATGAAGTTGAACTGAAGTTCGCTTTCCGAACAATTCTTTACGACATATCCACGAATGGATGGTACGTGACTCTGCAGTGATTTCGACAAACAGCATGTATTTTCAAATTTTCTACTTTCGCCTTTCCTTGCTGCAATAGCGAATGCTTCGTCATAAATCTCACCATCGCACAGCGGGATCGTTGCTTCCTAAATGGAGTAAAAAACACATTTTCCCTACATTTGCTCGCAGACGTTGTCTCTCGTCTTCCATTCTAATGGAAGACAAAATCCGTGAAGACAAAGTCCGTGAACGTGCATTTTACGAGGTTTTTCATCGGACAATGTATATAGATTGACGGCGAACGCATGTCTGTCGACAACTGTCTGCACTAGATTCTTACTCGCGGATTGTCTCTGGACCTGAATTTCGTTTTCCTTTGTCCGCGGATTTCCCGCGGAAAATAAAATTGCCTACGAATACGTGTCTACATACAAATCTCTGCTAGTGCAGACCGGCCTTTAGACTGCCACAGCTTAGCGAAAAACGAGAACGTACGTGTACGTTGTTTTAAGAAAAGTAGTCGCTAATAGCCCAAACCTAATAGTTGACGTGACTAAACAATAGAACAACAACGATAAAATTCATTTAGTTGCTTAACATAAGCCGAAACGAATAAGCTGTATACGAAGCAAGCAAGCAAGCAATATCGATCAGTCGAGGCGTCAAAGGCTACTCGAACAATTCCAATATTCCACTTCAATAAATTACAAGCCGCTAACGGCCAGCCTACAATAAATCGAAACGCAGAACTCTATTATTGTCGCCCCCGACGCGTTAACATAGCCTTCCGTTCCTTCCTTTCATCTCTCGATACTGGTTCGCATTGCAATCCGCGTGCCCACGAACCGGTACCAGATAGCAGCAGTAATAAATGTCGACAGGTCGGGCGAGCAACTGACCAATAAAAATTTATCATTGCTGCACCGTGGATCGTCAAATTCTACAGATGCAATGCTCATGTAAAATTTATCCAGTCGAAGAACTAGAGAGGAAGTAAAGACAATTGTATGAAAAATGTAGAATAATGTTTAAGATGGGAACACGTACGTTTGAGATAGGAATAAATGAAATAAGAATATTAGATTATCATTTTGAGTTGAAAAAGTCACAAAAAATCAATTTACGAAAATTTTTATTATAAATCAAGAATGTAAAATTTTGGACGTATTTATGTTAGTATGTTTCCTCGCTTATTGTTAGTATTTAGTTCTTCTATACATTTGTAGTTCCTCGTGCATGCTATATTTTTTTATCTCTTAATGATCATGTATTATAAATTTTATTATAAATTTAATTTAATAAATAGTCTGGTAAAAATCATCATTGTGCAGAAATTTGTGGATTGAAACGTACCTATATGGTGTTTATTGGCGAAGTATAATAATTCGAATCCGTGATGACTAAATTTTGTTCGACTTTGATTACAAAAATGACGGAAGATTAGCCGTTTGCCTCGAAAGAAATAAAAGTGAAATGCTACCGATGTCAATTAATTTTTAATAGCCTATCGTTGTCCGGATGAAAATGGTTATCTTAGGAATTATTGGCTTGTTATCTTCTTTGGTACCCATTAATTATGCACTAAAGGTAACTTTTTTCCGATTAATTGTCGTGATATCAATTTTTTGAAATATTTTTTATGCTGTTCCTATATTTAAATCGCTAACTCGATTGGAATTATTTTATTTTTATGATAATGTAAGCAGGTATCAATTAGTCGTTTTATGGACTGTTCGATTTTCTTTTCTTATTGTTGTAAATTTGGAACAAGGAACTTAAAATTTTTTGTACTTTTAGAGATATTGGCTATTTTATACGTAACGCATGAAACAATCGTTTTATTGCATAAAAATGCATTTTAATGTTATGAATTAATTTTATACGATGAACAGAAAGTATTCGCTATTACAGATCGAATTCTTAAATAAAGAATCTATATAAAACGTTAAAGGAAATTGTTTTTGTTCATTGAAAAGCTGAAGCTTACGGTTATGCAGTAACAAAGTATTTTAAAATATATGTTTCTTATTTTCTACATTTTTGCCTTCATTTCAAAATACACGTGTACATATATGAAAAGGCACTTTCATAAAGATAAATAAAGAAACGTTGTGTTATATCTATTTATGACAAAATTTTGTGAAAAATATTTTTTATTATTTTTTCTGTTACCCATACGTATATATTGCCCATGAATTTTTATTTCCTGAGAACAAAGATATACTAGACGTTTTACTTATATTTTATTCTTTAAATCTACTAAACTAACCGGACATTTTGTTGCGCTATTCCTAATAATTCCTAATAATAAAATGTTCAGTTTAAAAATACGATTTACAACCGTCATAAGGGAACAAGATTAATTTTACGTTATTACAAAATTTTCACTAATTATTGCGAATATTTCATTACAAAACTAAATATATATCAAACTTTTCCAAAATATCGTCTAAGCATCGAGAGCATTTAACTTTAAAGTCAAATACATGCATATATATGTATATAACGTTTCTACAAAATGTTATCACGATTATTTAATTTTAAGATTGAATTGTTTCTTTGCTAATATTTCTTTCATTACTTAAAACTTAATATTTCATTCTTCAGTACTTAGTGGTTCGCTAAACTCTTACTATAGTTGAATAAATATCGAATTAATGGAAATTCGCGCTATCCGGTTACAAACTTTCACAAAACGATTATGAAGGTAAATGACATGAATTTTTATTAAATTCGTATCAACCTTTCAAATTGTATATCTTTCCCACAATTATCCGAAGAATGGAACGATTGCCTTTATCCTCACCAAATCGACAAGTTGTGAAACTGAAACTTCTTCCTATATACAATTCCGTCGGCATTTTTAATATCATTATCACGTCTGATCTATTCACACCGTATTCCCTTTATTTATAGTGGTGGTAGAATTAACGACCGAAGGCCGAAGATTCTTTTCCCATTTAGACTTTAATACACCTATGGAGATCGATTTTATTCCTAGCACGAAACCAAGAATCGAGAGAGTACTCGAGCATTCATCTTGCAAGAAGGCTTGCACGGGTGTAAGGAACGTGTAGAACCGCGCCGATCGGCACGAGTTTCGAATAGAAACGGCCGGTGAATACAACGGGCACCGCACCTAGAATGCCACGAATCCCGTTGTTCCTCATCGAAAACTGATGTACGGAGATTGAATGTGATCGACCAATGAAATTCAATGAAGCCCGACTACGGCGATCTTTTGCATTCGACCGATCACGTGCTTTCCAATCGAACTATTTCATGGAATCGTTCCTTTACCTCGTTCGCGAATACCGCCGACGAAGATATTTCATTTTTCTATTTTTGAATATCTTTAACGATAGTTTATAATTTAACTTTAAAATTCTTCGTATTCTATGTGATATCGTTTTCGTATATCGTTAACGAAAGATATTTAATTCTATTTATTTCAGTTTTTCAGATATTTAATTTCACTTTTAAAATTAGCGTTTCCTTCGATACTGAATCGTATTAAATAAGATTATTGAATTCCAGCTGTAGAAGTGGTATTTTCTTCGTCTTTAAATATATAGCAACGATGAGGATATTCGAAGTTCAGTTCGAAATTTGGAATTTGTCTGTCGAAGGAAACGGTAAATTAAATTTCTTGTTATAGTAATATTAATGGATATATCATGCGTTTCGTGGCGACGTATGATATATCGAAAGTAAAGCATGGGATAATTTACTAGCGTCGAATAGAAAGTGATGAGTAGGTGGTTTTTAGAAATGTCTTGATTCGTGTTATTTACGTTGCTTGTAAAGTAGGATGAGCTATAATTCGTATGATAAACTATGAGTAACTTCGTGATCGAAGAAATTCTATTTTACATATCGAATTTTTTTGTATACAAAATAAAGAAATATGTCGAAATAGTAATTTCTCGCTCGAAAAATAATTTACATAAGGAAATTGAGACATAAACTGAATTCTATCTTTTTTCTCTCTACATTCGCAAGATATGTGGAATTCAAAGAACGTGGCATATTTTATAGTACCCATTACGAAATTGACAAATGATAATTGATGAAATGGTGAATATTTTTCAAAATAATTTCTATCAATAACAAACGCAATGTAAATTTTATCACCGCGAATCTTTAAGAAGCAAGCAAAATTTCCACTTTAGATTATTCAATTTGGCAAAGGATTTCTCAATACGAAATACATTCGTACTTTCTTATCGTATTAAGAAACGATAGTCATTTTAGTCATAATATTATTTTTTCTTTAACCTCCTCTTCTTTCCAATTAACACATAATACAGTCTCCGAAAAAACATTTTTTACGTCATGCTCAACCTGCTACAATAAAATTTCTAGTCTTCAAGTTTTATAAGGAAATAATGGATGCACAACATTTTCTGTTTTATATCATTTTGTCGAATTACGTATGATCCATTTTGTTTTATCACAACATTTGACAGATTAGGTTTCATGTTTGTATAAAGATGTATCGTTGTAAAAGACGTGTCTGTAAAAGAAAGACACTTTTCGGACAACCTAATATTTAATGCTATTTGATATTTCTGATTGATATCATATTTTTTGAGGAATTTTTCTTTCATTAATAATTCCTTTGGTTTTCTACAAAAATGACAAGTCGAAGAAATTGCCAATTTTCTCCTTAAAGGCTCAATATCATTAAAAAAAACTTTCCAAAAGTGAAAACAAATGATAACGGGCCTACGTTAACCTCAGTTAACATTTAACGTGTACCACCTATGCTCTTCATTGGTACACGAGACATAGCTGTTCTACCGAGATACGAAACATCTATAATTAAACAGATTTCAATCAGGAGTGGTATTTAATTTTAGCATTTTCATATTTCAGTAGGAATGAATAATTCCTAAGAATAAATAATTTCGATTTCATCGAATACAAGACAAGATACGTGTAGCGATCGTCGAAAGATGCCAAGAGCTTTTCAAACAACCTGCTACAGTAATTATGGTAATTATCTGTCAGAAATGTCAGGAATTTTCTGAACAACCGAATACAACAAAAATCCTTTGCGCCAGAGAACTCTCGAAAACCGGGATTCCCGGGTCGGCTCGATCAGCGTATCTCCGTTTAGGATAGAAATTGCGACAAGCATCGGACGATCGGTCAGGCGCAGACCAGAGGCAGACTATCCTACGAGCGGAATAAGAATACTTTCTCCTCGGAGCTATGCCTTTCTCGCGGTTACGAGGAAGGGGTGGAGGGGGAAGTGACAAGGATTCTCGGCCCTGCACACAGGACACACCGGTTTCAGGGGATCCAGGCCAGTCAAGGCTCGAAAATAGTTTTGTAATTGAATTTCAATTGAATCGGATCCCGTTGGCGTCTCTCGCGCGCATCCTGCGTTGCGAAAGTGTGCTACGACGATCCGATCGGGAGAACCGTTCGTCGTTCACCCGGCAGAAGTAAGAGTGAGTAACGGTGGTTCTCTCCTCTGCCCCATTGCCGTGTGCTCGACACCGCGATTACACGTTTGCTACCATTGTGCCTCGCTACGGCCAGAGTATGGGGATTGTTTCTTTCGTTTGTTCGCGAACGGATCGAACTAACGATTATATGCTATATCGAGACGATTTTCTTCGAGAAAGAGTGGTCGACTTGGCGATGGAGACGTTGATATGATAAGTCACGGAAGTAGGCAAAGTTTTCAGATGTTTTCAAAGGAGAAGGATGTAAATTCTATGTGGATATGTGTTATTTGTATGCACTTGTAAATTGTGTATCTTGTGTATACGATCATGCTATTAATTTCCAGCGTTCTTTCCGCAAACGATATGTACGAGGAAAAGATGAAAAAGATGACAGATGAATGGCGAAAAGTGGACGTATTTACGATGATATTTCTTTTGCAAACGGAAAAATATTTTTTTATATGGAAGCTTTCGTTTTTTGTTCGCATATATCGAATTCTTTCGTCATTCTACGAAAAAAGTATTAAGGTAGTATAGTCGAGAACTGATTAGTTTAAAGGATATTTTATCTTTAATTTTTCTTTTTTATCCAAAATTTGTCGCATGTAAAGCAACGAAGACATAAATACAAGAGTACTGCGCTTCGTCTTTTTTTGCTTTCCATATCTTAATTAAAGTTGAAACATCTTTTAGACTAATCAGTTTTCGACTGTATTACTGTAATACTTTTCTTTTCGTGGAATGACGAGAGGATTGAATGTATGCGAAAAAAGAAAGGTTTCCATTTAAGAAAATTCCTGCGATTGCAAAATGCCCATAGGTTTTGCACTTACGAAAAGATATTAACGCGAATATGTGCATAGCTCATTTCGAACTATTCATCTTTCTCCTGTTTCATTTTTTCCTCGTACTTATCTTTTACGAGAAAAACTCTGAGAATTAATAGCGCGCACATCTTGTATATGTTATATGTAATACACTTACAAAATATACGTGTTCACATTACATAACAATATTTACAGCTGCTAATTTTGTAATACAATTTTATAGCAGCTCTTTAAATATTTCCCAACGATGTAATTTTGTTATAGATTACGCATCATAATTGAAATGTTGTAATGCTAAACGGTTAAAGTGTCAAGAAAGTGAAAAACGATTCTTCTACCGGTTGAAGTAAATTCTAGTGTGTGAAGTCCAAATAAAGTGTAAATTCCATATGGAGTACGGTGAAAAAAGATACAAATGCTGAACAATTTATTTTAGCCATTAAGATTAAGCTAAGCTAAAGTTGGAATTGTAAGTTCTAATTAGAGTGAGGTTGAAAAGGACGAACGTATAATGTAGAAACAGTTTAACTCGTCTGATACACTTTTTGTCATCTTTTCTACACTGATAAAATGTTAACAATCGGATTTCAATCATTCTGATATTATTAATTTCGTATTATTATCTTAATGCTTTTGATTGTCATGTAACATTTATCTGCGTGTAAATATTGTACTCGGTTTTAAACATAAAATATGACCTCGATTATTCGATTATCGCATGAGGTTTTATTGCATCTCTTAGAGCACAGGTTTAACGACAGACTTTATGTTTTTGGCGTCTAGGCAAATGTCCTTTATTTTTTCTTTTTCGTTACGTCTTTTACAAACATGTACCTTTTTTTATTGAAGTTTTATAGGCATGTTAATTTTTACAACCGAAGCAATATTCAACAGATAATGAAACTAACTTTTTCGAGTCCGTCATTTTTTAAATTATAGATATTTGCTGGTTTCGCAATAATTATTTTGTGGATACAAATTTTATGTGATGGAATAAACAAAGCGTATTATCTTGTCTTCTTCATTTAACATTTTTAATGAATATAATATTTATGAGATAAAAAGTAAACTATAGTAGAGAAGATAATGACATGATAATGAATCCAGATACTTGTTCCATAAATCATGAAAATGTTTATTAATATTAAGAATTCTATACATATTAGTCGCCTTCAAAATGTTTAACGCTTCAATATTTTGAAGTTCCAAACACCTTGATTAAAATCCTTCATCAAATCACCATTTCAATCATCATCTACGTCAAAATTAAAGGTAAATGTTGTAAAAAACGATTCCTCATTTCATTTTATCCAGAAGTAAACAAGAATGGAAATTAATTTTTAACCTACAAGAAGAAAATTCAGTTATACTTTGCTCTTGAAAGTTACTTGGCCCTGCTAGTAAGAATCATCATAGATCATTTAATATGGTTAAAGAAATTGATTATACAAGGCAGAAAGGAATAAGACATATAATAAAACAGAAAAGCTAGGACAATATATATCTGTTTCTCATAATCTCTTCTTCTACTAATAAATTTTTAAGAACAAGGTAAACATACAATTTCTCCATCATAAAGGTCTTAAAATTCATTTTACAATAAGTATATGTATAAAAGAAAAAAATAAAGTCTTATTACTTTATCAAGTATCATACATAAATTAGTGATATCTGAAAATGAAACAAACTTATGTTACACAATAATTATTCTCCAATCATATTGGAGAAACAAATAAAAAAAGATAAGTAATAAAAAGGATATTGTAGAGATCTCTGTCTGAAATAGACTGATACTTGCGAGTACTGTATATCTACGGTATCTATGAAGAAGTTAGCAATCGTTCAGGATACTTTCGAAAGACGCCATTCGTACACGTGATACGTACATACGTTCCAGCTCGGCTTTGAACGATCGCAGACAGATGGATAGGGATAGCATAGGATAGGATAGACAGGATACAGTATATATTCTGTTCTGGAATCTGCTCTCGACGCTGTTGTGGGTGAGAGTCAGAAAACTAGGACTCGCGTACTCGGTAAGAATGCGAATCTAACGGGTGAGCCGCGGTTTACTGCTTGAGCACGTTCACTTTACATTCATGCGTGAAGCTAACCGGTGTTTATGGACACGAAATAACTTTTTACGCGCCTGATACGCTTTTGTATCTCATTCCGAAATTGCCTTTTTTTTTATTCTTCTTTGTGCACGATGTACTACTGCACGTAAAAATATTATATTGTACTGTAACATAAATTCGTCCTGTTTTAATACACGTATTACAAATATTGTAATAAATAGAAAAACAGTTCATTTCCAAGAAACGGAAAAGAGTATTTAAAATTATGCAAAAATTATTATATCGAATACTCTTCCTCTTTTCCTTTTTTAAATCGAAAATAAATGGATAATCATTATGTGTCAATTCTAGAGTTATTTTTATATCTTAGCTTTTTTTGTACTAATTCTTCTATACTTAATGTTGTATATAACGTCATACTTTATTAAATTACTGTATAATTAACTGAACGAAATATATATTTGTTCTTGGTAAAAGCGATCAAAATTTAAGTAAGCCATGTCTTATTCATAAGAATCCCCCCAAAAATATGCTTTGTAAAAAGAAAGATCTTTCTATGAGGAGAAGAGAATAATAATGTTTTATATATATTTAGAATATATAAAAAAAAGTAAATATAGATATACATAAAAATATTTATACAAGTCACTATAAAATTTCCAGATATAGAACTATGTATAAAAAAGATCTTACAAATAGCTTGTTATTTGTAAACTTATAGTGATTATAAAAATTATTTCTATTAGTAGCGCTTTTGTACGGGTACAAAAATTTGCTACTGTGAAATTGAAACGTAGAATCTGCTGTGCAAATATTTTCTATAGCCACTGTATATATATAGAGTTATCGAACCCTTTCTTATCATGAACTACCACTAGCCTTTCCACCCCGTTCTACCTTTCCCAATCATTTTTTCCGTTTTGCTTAACCATTGGCGACTCGGTTCGCATATTTTCAAGCATCGATTTTTCACAATATCAACGCGCACATTAGTTCCGTTAGAAAGTGAATGTCAAAGGTTCGCGTTACGTTTCACGGCAAATGGCGAGATAAGAAACGCCGGCCACGACTCGTTGCACTTCTTTTTTCTTTTTGCTTCTTCCCCTGTTAGCTGTTTGCCTTTACACCGGCTATTTCTACCAAACAGTAATGGCCTTTCAATTTACGAGAGGCAAACACTGTAATTATGGTTGTTTCACTGTAATTGTTCTGATAATTTTTATTTTTAGCAATGTGGAGCCAAGGACAGGGATTTTTGATCGACTTTCTGCAGGAACATTAATTGCTATTATTATATTCGATATTTGTTAAATTCTTCGTTTTTCGATTGTTACCAATAATTGAAATGGAAAATATTCGCGGCACGCGTTATTCGAATAATCGAATTTCTCATATGCGAACATTTTTTATACGAGACATAATTTTAAATTATTTCGTAGATATTATTATCAAACGGGAACTTTTAAATAAAGATATAATGATTTATTTTATTATCCTTTCGCAATTTTACTTACAACGTGTCGCCCATAATTTTTCATTGAGCGATAATTAATGTTCTAATAATCAAGATTTCACTGTATGACATTTATGCGTGCAAATGTGACAAATGTATTCATGTGTGGACCAACGAACGATTAATAACACGCAGTAATATCGTACAAGTATACCTTGATAAACCGACATATAGGTACTACCATAAAAAAAGAAAACTTCTGTTGAGATGTTATTGATCGTGACATAATAAGAGAGATAAGTTTTCAGTTGAGTTGCTTTTGCGAAATATTATCTCTTTGACAGCTCTGCAGTCATTATGGTGGCTGTATCCAAATAAATCTACTTAAGTATCAAAAACTTTTCTTGTTCTCCTTCTTCTTGATTGCATATTTATATTCACTGATATAACTGAGTCTTTGTAATTAATAAGTAACTTCTTGCTAACTGTTATAACACACAGAATAAACAAGAAAACTTTATGAAAATAAAATTCAGAGAATGCATTTTTATTAAACTTTGTATTCTAATTTCCATTTGTATTTAATTCAACAAACTTTATTCCACTTCAATATGATTATAAAATATTTATTCTGTGTACATTTTATAGGAATTAACGCAATATTTCATGTTCCTTTAATAGTAAGGAAAACGTTGTGAAAACCAGATGAGACTTCTTAGAAACAGAAACATTTTAGAAAAACTTCCTCTCATATGTTCCGCGAACATCTAGACATTAATAAATGATAAAAATTAATTCAAAGATCCAAGCGTGGTATTATTGTCACTGATCCAAAGAAGATGTGTGAGATCATGTGACATCCTAAGGAGAAATTAAAATAATAATGCATGTAAATGCAAGAAATAAATATATTCAATGCGATGATACGATTCGATTCACAGTGTGTATGTAACTGACATAAATTTATAAAACGTATTGTTCAAATGTTCCTTACACGTTCAGGTTCAAATGAAAGAGTTGTAAAACGTGACCATTTGCCATTTCTTAGCAATTCCGACTAATTGCAATTTTTTCAAAATATTGTTTACTACCATCTAGTAAACTAATGCTTATAACGTCTCAAAAAAAAAAAAAAAAAAAAAATTGGTGCAATTTTAAAAAAGTTATTTTGTTTTAGAGAGTGTACGAATACTTTTGTCCCCGCCGTATATCGATAATATATTAATAATATTCTTATTAGTAAGAAAATAAATTATCACATATACAATAAACAATCGAAAAATAATACTCGGATAATAATTTTTAAAATACGTAATAATTATTTAAAAGATCAAATAATTTAACAAGTCTCATTTTTATTACGAATCCTTCAATTATTTTAACGCTTATAATTATAAGCTTTTTATAATACAAACTGTGCTCTGTATAAAATTTATATCCCCTTCTATTTAAAAAATTGTTTTCTCGCGTTTTTTGGCAATTATATACGTCGTTCGTCATTTCAAGTCCTTCAGAATCTTAAGAGCTCGTTAAGATTCCAACAAGGGTGAACGAGAATCGATCTCTTTGTTTTTCTCAAAGGTGCACTTTCACAATTCGCAAGCTGGAGAAGCTCGTTCGTTTAAGGAGCGGGGAGGAAGTAACAGTAAATGTATAAAGATCATTGATATTCCTTTAATTGGATGGAACGCGTTGTTTTCGTCGTTCGGATTCTTTTCATCTGGCTTGAAAGTATACCGTTGCCTGTTCGTGAGAGAAGTGTGTCAGAATGTTTTTTTTTTTTTGTCTGTTAGTGAATCGAAAGGTTTGATCAAAGTGCATTACAATTTCGGTTCCAATTTCACGCCGCCAGAAGCTCGGATATATTTATTCATACAGATTTCGTAAGTGAAGTGTACATTTGCATATAGGGTTACAGATGTGGAGAATGGCTACTGAATACAATATCGTTTAGAAACAATGTCTTGGATTTAGCCAGGTTCTGATATACTGGTATACCATAATATATGATGACTTTCTTTAATAGAATTTTAATTTTAATTAAATCAGATTTTAGTTAAAATTTGGAAAGTTTAACCGAAGCATTTAAAGAAACGTTAATAATCTTTAATATCTAAAGATTTTAATCTTGTACGTTTGAAGATTTTGATATCTAATCTTATAACTTATCTAGTAACTTAATTGTGGACTACGGACATATCCTCAATTAACTAAATATCTGACATTGATTACGTTTGAATTTGTATTTTTTTCTTTTTTTTTTAATACATTATTCCATTAATGCGTGATATACGAGACTCCGAGAAACCAAACTGACCAACTCCGCTTCTTGTTAATTAATTAATTGGTAACGTCGTTGCATCACTATTTGCATCACCCGATTAACGTTCAATTCTCAAACAGCAAATGACGCAACTCGTACAAATTCATCGACGTTGTAAGGAAACGTTCGAAATAAATAGTGGTAAATACTAAAGTAGCTTTAAAAAACAATGTTTATAACATCATCGCTTTGCCGTATTTTTCTATTTGTATTGATCAACGTGGCTTTCGAACGTGATTGTTTAGACAGATAATTTATACATTCGAACAAATAGATTCAACCGGCAAGAGTGCATTTAATTAGACACTAGCTATAATTTCGTTCCAATAATTACAGTTCGAACGAATACAGTTCCACTGTACGGCAATGAAAGCGTCAACTAACACAACGAAATTGCCTTGCACTATTCAAATGGCGAAAAAACGGCACATCGCGAGATCGGAACACCCGTTACGTACCGACACGCATGCCGTTGCACTCCGCGCGGCAAGGACGCAATCTGGAACAGCCGCAAACGGACTTCACTGCTTGAGAGATCGCTGATTGTGACTGGTTGCTGACCACATCTTGCACGTCCGGATTCTACAGAGAATAAATGCATAAACGACACCACGAGAAAGTCCACTATGTTTCTCTGTTCTGTTTTTCTATCCTAATGCTTCTAATGCGTTACATCAACTGTTTCTTTTTCATTTTCTCTCTTGGTAGCTTCGATTAATATCCTGTTTAATATCCGGTGTCCTTCCACGCGAGCATTTCGTTATAGAGTGAAAAATATCGGTCGTTTGTACGTGAACGAAGAATCGATCTTCATGGTGAATTACGGTGACTCGCGAATACTATGCAAACACACGGGATAGGCGTAAATCATTCCTGGACGATCCATGAATGTTGCACACGAATAGATTTTGCAGTGGCTACAGAAAATATCGTGGCATGTTAGTTTGTTGACTCCGATATATTAAATCTCGTATCATTTTAATGGAGCTCTTATATGAGTGCAAAAGTTTGATACTACGAAGATGAAATGTTGTAAAGAAACGCTTGATTGGAAGATAAGGACGTGTGCAAATATGTACTTTTTGTAGCCACGGTAAATTCAACGATATAATTGTGTAGATTTTAATTACGGTATGCAACGCTTTGTTAAGTTTGTCGATTTTAACTGTATTTTAGAGTTGAGTTGGGTTTTCTCGTAGCACGTCTAAATACAATCGAGCTTCGTGAATTTTTCTTCGGACAACTATCGACAATGTAGGATCAGACTCTTTTGAGACGTAAGGGCACATTCAATTTTATTTTTTATTTTATACAGAAGAGATTCGTGAAAAGGTTTTACTGTTTATTTCCTCAAATAATAATACAACGCAATTTAGAATGTTATAAAGAAATAGTACGTATATGTTTATACGTAACCATTGTATGGCGAAACGTCGTTGATGATTGGAATAGGAGCTCGAGAATTTTGGAAGTTGAGTTTTGCGCGATCAAAGACATCCGATACAGTGCCATCGCAGTTGGAAGTTTCAACACAAGATTATGAAAAGTTAATTTTAGTAACAAATGAAGTAAGAAGGAAGATTAAAAGTTCGTTACGTTCGTTAATGTCTTTTTTCCTATAAAAAGGTTCAATTTAAGCCGTAGAAATTTAAACCTTGTATCAAACTTCCTACTCACACTCCACAATGAATGAATCTTTAGCAACTTTTTAATTTATTATACATCAAGATACTTCTTATTTCGAAAGTTTTCATTTGTAAAACTACACAAAAGGAATTTTTTGTTAATTCTTTTGACAAATCTTTTTGTGTTTCATACAAGGTGTATTGTTACACATTTTTGGGAAACGGTAAGTTTCTCGCCATTTTCATAATTTTTTATAAACAGATCATATTACATGCTCTGCCTATGAATTTTCATTCTTCTCTCCCTCGCGTTTCCCACGATCTTATTTTTCCCAATGATTGTAACGAGCGTAGAATTGCGAGATTCCTTGCGATTTATAAGCTTCTCCAGCGTACAGTTAGTATGAATCATGTTTCGATGGTCCATAGCACCATCCGGCATCTCGAGTAATTTAATCTCAGCATTCCATAGTGATCATTCACAATAATTTATTTTAAAAACTCAGCAACTCATTCCTCGATGAATATTATCATAAGGTTAATATTACATTAATTATCATTAAAAGTCATCGTTAAAAAATTTTGAATTTGTAAACATAAGAATTTTAAATACAGATGTATATCCAAAAATATTGGAAATGTAAATATTTGTTATAAATTTTTATTAAAAATGTGGTTCTTCTACAAATTGGAAATTATATACACATATCTATACATAATAAGTTGCAGAAAAAAATGATATCTTTGTTTCTCAAATATCTTCTCCCAAATTAAATAGCATTAAAAATATTTATTCGCAAAGAAATCCCTTAAATTTTTATAGAATTTTAGAGAGAACAAACATTTTTTTACTGAGTGTACTCAAATAATTCAATAATCCTTTAGTCGTTAACTTTTAACGTTTTACGTTTAATGTCATTTCCTTTGAAATTACGTGCAGATTTTTACATTTATTAAAACTTCTAATACAGATCTTGCATATTATCTGAAACGTTTTTATTCCAACTTATTTAAAGAATTTCATTTTTCACAGTGAATAGATCAAGAATTATGGAAGAAGTGACTTTTAAAATTATAATCATGAGAACTTTTTAATTTTTGCAGCAATAAATATATTTCTTTTAAAAATCAACTGTTAGATATTAATTTATAATCATTCGTTACCAATAAATTCGATTCGGTAGCTTAACAATTCCATTCATTATGTTAAAAGTTACATAGAACTCAAATTATCAAATGTTCTTTCCTTTTAGACACTATCCTTCGTTAATTTAACGGGCTACCTTTATTCATTCTGTTTTTGCAACTCGTGAGCTTTTTTGTTATCGTGCGATTGCTATGTAAATAAGTTTACTAGGAAATATTGAATAATTTCCAAATTTATTATGATTTATTAAAGAGATCTGGGCGAATATAATTAGATATCCTTAATCCTGTTCCTTCGTTTACCTTGGAACGAAATTTCTGATACCAGTTTTTTCCCCAATAAACAGTTTTTTTCAAGGTTACTTTCGATTTTCAAGTTTGATGGTTTTGATTTTAAATCTGTTACTGGAGACCCGTTGTTCTTTTATATGTCTTAAAAATATCAACAAGTGTGATAGAAAGAAAATATTTTTAAAACGGCGATTGAGAATTTATTGTTTATAATTTTTATTTACTGTAATTTATAAATATTTACTCAAGGAAAAACAAATTGTTTAATAATAATCGCACGATGGTTTTATTATTAACTACCAGTAAATTTCCTTAAAAAACTAAACAAATTAAAAACATATAAATTTTCAATGCTATTTTATAATACATCATCGAAAATATACAATTGTATTCGATATATTCTGAGCGTGTAAGGAATGTAGATACATACATATACAATTCGAAAAATGTGTTAAGGTTGAGAAGCAATTAGCAAATAGAAAACTAATTGTACACTATATTGAATAAACTATACCTAACTTTTTACGAACTTTATTATACATTAATGCTGTACAGCTTTATTACTAACATACTTTAAATGTAATTCAACGATATAGCTTCTATATTATTTCATATCACTGACTATATTTTACAAAAATAATTTTAATAAAATTCCTATGTCTTTTCTCTAAAATCTCAAAAGCACAGGCATATATTAATCAAAAATTTATTCTACTAAAGAATTCAAGAAACAAATCGCTCGATGACAAAAATTTCCTGTCCCAATTAACCGTTTAATACAAGCTTCAATCAGCAGAATTAAGGTAGGTCATGCAGATCTAATCTACTCATACTTATCAGATAAACACGAAGCCTAATCAGTGAGTCATCTTGTGTTCCAACTACCATCCAGCACGTTCTATTAGAGCGCAAAAACTACAAAATTACTTGCGAGAAGAATAGGAACGTATATATGAACATTCTAATAGCTTCTTGACTATTACGATTTATCACTGAAAATGTACTTCCTACTGGCATGAATTTTCGTTTACTATATGTGTATATACGCCATAACCACTATAGTATTCTATGTAAATTTGAATTTGCTATTGAATGGAAGAAGATAAGTTTGAATAAGTCGATTAGCGTGATGCGATATATCTAGGTTTAACACAGTAAAGTCTCAAAAATTGAGAGACGTAACAATTATCAGAATACGATTATATCCGCAATTTTGGCTACGAATCGACTCTATTTCTGACGTACATATACGAAATAATCACTTGAGGTATAAAATTCAAAGGAAAACTTAACGAATCTTAGGCAATTTTTATTCGGATCAAAAATATACCGAAGATCGTAAATTACTAAATTTTTAGTTAATGATTTCTACATGATCAACCACATAACGTGCTTCAACGTTGAAACAATGTTAAAAACAATTGAAAAAAAAATTAAATTTCCATGAAGAATTAACAAACTGGAGGTCTACAAATTTTTAACGCTACTTTGCATCATGAAAAATATATAAAATCGTTCGATGTTTAAATCAATATATAAGAAAATTGATATATGAAGTTGTGATTAGGGGTGGTTTGCCCCAATTTACCCTCTGTGCGCAACGAATGTACAAGGGGTGAGCAGCCGTGGCCGAGTGGTTAAGGCGTCTGACTCGAAATCAGATTCCCTCTGGGAGCGTAGGTTCGAATCCTACCGGCTGCGAATATTTTTTTTCCATCCTCACACACCCCATTTAACTCGAACCCCTCCAATCGATTCCTTCTTCGCGTATAATCAACCTTCCCTCTGTAAAACGACCGGGTTTCACTAGAACTCGACGACCGATCGTCTTTCACCATTAACTTCTTCGTCACGCGTATGTACTTTTACGATTCGAGCACGTTCGTTCTATCCACTCGAAAGTAAAGGCAGAAGCGGCGGAATTAGTGAAAGTAGTAAAAACACCGTGAAGGAACAAGTCCGACGCTTGAAACTGCGTCGAATTGTTCGTAAGCATCAATAGTAACATTATGTTAAATTACGTGTGATTATGGTGGTGCGCGTTTGGATTTAATTATATAGTCGGTTTTTAATGGTGGTAATTATGGTAACGCTATTTTATGGAGGAATGAATGGTAGGTTGTTTGAGGAGTTAGTTATTAGTAGACTGGATGCTTATGTAGTTCTGGGAAATTTCAAGACGCGAAAATGTACAAAATGTGCATGATTTTTAAACGTATATATAGTATAAAATGTAGAGTATCGAGGTTATGATATTTAGAGGATGAAGTAAATTTTTATCTAGATCGTGTTTCTTTACTTTTGTTCGTAAAGGTATGAGATTGCATAGACGTTCAAAGTATATATTTATTACTGTTAAGCATTTTATAATTTCATTTTATTATATTTGATTAATTATTGCATGAATTTTAATAAGCACAAATATTAATTTTAAAGCAACGTGATCTATGCTAGCTGTCTAACAATGTGCTTCAAAGTTATTAAAACAAATTATACGAGTGTTGTTGGTTTAAAATAAAAAATTAGTATAGCTTTTCTTATTCCAATTATAATTCTGATTTAATAAGATTGTATTTCTACTGCACCTTTAATTTTACGACTACATCCGTGTACATTATAAAGTAGTAAAAATGTTTATTATAGTCAATAAAAATCGATCGTATAAAAGTGTTCCAAAGAAAAAATTCTCATAGACTTCGTTAAAAGAGATGAAATTTATTAGCGCATTTTTATTCAATTTAAATTTTTATTCAATTTATTAAAATCGTTAATATCTACATAAATCAATAACAATAAATGAAATTAAAGTGCAAGAAAGAATTCTAATTAAAAAGTACATATATTAATCATCATTTGGATTCATATTATATCCTTCGTAATTCTTTCACGTAATTAATGGAAAGCGTAGGCAAATTCCAATTAAATTGCATCGTTACAAGTATCAAGGAAATCATAAGAACATTCATGTATATCGTTCTTTTGTAAGCATGTTCTCAATCCGGCACATATTTTACGTCACACACACGTGTGTTGTAAAATTATGCTTAATATGCTTAACAATTAAAAATTGGTAATTCAACAAAGAACGCGAAAAGTCGGCCCACGGAATGTAGTTATTTCTACAATAGAAGAAGGAAATGCCGGACTGGTAATTTGTTTCATCACTTTCTCTCTAATTTGTTTTGCAATCGTCGACGTATTTAAACAGCTTCCTACATTCCGACCCGCTTAAATACCCACTCATCGAACCATTATTAATCCCTAGCGTGTTCAATAATGTTGAAGAGAATCTTCATAAAATATTTATTTTTCTTCCTGATAAATTAGTTGAATGGTTTTGATTTCAGAGTGAAGGAAATAATAATAAGTTCTGAAAGAAATTAATTTTAGAATTATCTACATAATATTTGATCAGACTACTAGAGTAATGTAAAAATTGGTAAGTAGGGATTTTAAATGACAAATTGAAAGTTGAATATTGTTTTTAAAGTAACAATTATAAATTAAGTGGTACAGATATATATGTATACAGTGGAAAAGAAAACAGAAAGAAGGTATAAAATAAATAGGATACGAATAAACATTATTTTTTATTAACTTTGTTTGTGTTTATAAACACAATTTATTATCAACATATTCTTTGGAATAGACGACTATCATTGTCTTGATAAACAGTCAGATACATAAATATTCCTATTATATATTTTTTGAGTAAAAAATAAAAAATTTTAACGAAAAATCAATACCTAATATACATATACCTGAGAATATTATTTAAATTCCAAAGCAAGCAATATATATTCAAAATTACAGGATCTTGTCTCTTCTAATTACTTCATCATTTCCATCCCATGCCAAATAAGAACAGCGATCATCTCCCATAACAGTCACAAGTTACATAGAAATTCAATCCCGCACGATTATTTAAGTTAATGTTATTGATAAAATTGTAGAAGTCACGAGTCGTAAATTACTACTAATTTTCTTGCATAAGAACAGCAACGTAGGCAATGAATCAGTCAAAAAGTTTGCAAACAAATTTTACAAACTACAAACGTACAAACAACCTAACTATTCTATTCAACGTAACATCTTAAAGGTTTAAAAGAGAAATCTACGTATAACCTGCTTGTCAATTCAGTAACTTGTATAAGAGCAGCAAGTTCGATGATGAAACAAATAAAGTTCTACAAGTAAATGTTACAAATTACAAGTCAGCTGATTATTGCGAAACCATAAAAAAAAAAAAAAAAAAATAGGTGTACAACCAATGATTTGCAATGCCAGTCACTAACATTATTAGTCGGTATATTATTATACCATACCGATGTTAACCAAAATGAATGCCTGTGAATCGATCATCGATCTCATGGCGAAAAAACGTGTTTCCTTCTGACCAGAAAAGGGTGGCCCGGCTAGGAAAAGTAGATCAATTAACAACAAGCAATTTCATTCATTACGTGGTTGGATACGGAATGCGACTGGAACTATTAAAGCTGCGAGAGTTAGCCGCGACGTTTTGCTTTT
This sequence comes from Bombus impatiens, assembly GCF_000188095.3. Lineage (NCBI taxonomy): Eukaryota > Metazoa > Arthropoda > Insecta > Hymenoptera > Apidae > Bombus > Bombus impatiens. The sequence continues at coordinate 146,083 of NT_178126.1, read as the reverse complement.
GCCAGACGACCGGCCATTTAACGGTCCGCTATAATTGAGCACGATGAAAAATCCCGCTCGAATTACCGGCCGGATCTTCTTTATTCATTGATTATTCGCTTCTTGCTGCGTTTCTTTCCGCGAACTCACCTGAATTCCTAGATAATTCGCCGGCCGTCGCGATTGGCAAACCGCGATCGTGGTTTCGACGTGTATCGTAGGCGCGTAAATGTCATAATCGCGGCTATCGCGGAAACGACGTTTAAACGTTGCTACGTTAATCGTTGCTGAGCTATCAAAGCGAGGTTCTTTACCTACGAGGAAATACCTGTTGGCATTTCGCGTAGAAACGATGGCTATCTTTGTTCATTTATGCTTTTTAAAAAAACTACGTTTCGCGTGTTTTACAAACACTTGGGCGGAGAATCAATTCATGAGACGCGAATATGGTAGTGGCCACGTCATAGATTCAAGGAAAGTGTAGGAGTTCGTACGATCTCTTAAAGAGGAGCTGACAACAAGGTAACAAATAACATAGCCTCAAAAGGCGAAGATGTCCAATAGAAGGAAAAAATATATTTCTGTTAATTCTTTCATCATTTCAAGCTTTCATCATTTATTTATGTATGTGTATCAATAATATTTTAATATTCGATAATAGTATAATAAGAATGAATTTGTTGATAAATTAATAAAATAGATAATATTCGGGTTATTAGGATATATTTTTATCTAAAATCTTTCACCGATTATTAGAATGCGAAAAATTTGAAAAAATTCGTTTGCATTTTAGCAAGGCTTTTAGTGTCAAGAAAATATTCCTTGGCATTTGACGTGGAAAATGATGGTTATCTTTATCAGTTTATTTACACATTCCTCGGTTTCATGGAGCAAAGTGTAAATACTCTTTACTGGTTTTAAATGCTTGAGGTTAATTACCTGTGTATTGTATAGTGCTAGAAAAGACGTAAATGTGATTGATTCTTCAGAGTTCGTTAGAGTCATAAAATGGAAACGACAAGGATAATATCTCGTACCGTTTTATGAGCGTTATTCTCCTTGATGGATTCTTAAGATGAGTTACCGTAATGTATCAAATACATATAATATAACACATCAAAATTGATGTTTCCGAGTTGCGTCAGTCTTGAAGCAAAGCTATGATATAGTGATAATAATGCCTATTTTTCTGTTGATTTTTCTATTGATAGCGTTTTTCTTTTTTTATGAACTGCAGTAAAATTGTTATGTAATTTATGTCTTTATATGTCTGAGCAATGTACGGTCATAAACTGAAGGATTTAAAAATCCAAATAAAAATTTATGCGTGTGATTCACGCGTCGATTCACGTTTATATTGCTAAAAACCTATTTGAATATGAAAGTCGAGAAAAGGACCGGTTATGGGCGCGTCGAAACTGTTAATGTTTTTTATTAAAAATTCGTATGTTACCAAATATAGATTCAATACTTTTTATTGATCATCTGTAACACCGTGGACAAAGTTTTATAAGGAGTATCTTAGCTCTCAAAGATCGCTCTTTGTGCATTTTTTGCTATAAAATTGTATAGATTCTTCTAGCTAATCAAGTCTTATTGTACACAGCATGTATGGTAATTTTTATTATGCTCATTTTTTTCTCCGTTATTTAGATTATGCTCTGAATATTCCATCTACCATTAATTCGAAGCCTTCCTTGCTACATCTACTTTCTTTTACAAATTCCAAGCATACATACATACGTATGTATGTAACACAATAATAAGCACAGGAGGTGGCAAATTGTATCTTATTGCATGGTACTTCGTAACCTTCTAATTGCATATCATGTAAAGCAATTTATGAATTATCATTTAATGTTATTACCAAAGATTCTTAGCATACGTTTATCACATTGCATATTCATTAAGGATCATGCGCCTTTCAAACTCTCTATCAGTAGCGTAGATAAATAGATACGCGTACGACATACTTTTTCGGTAATACTTATAATGCACATTAATTACAATTCGCACACTGTACATTATACACACGTAATTATAAATTATAATGTACATACGCACTATGCAAAGTTGTTAATTACGTATATATATATTACGTAATATATATTTAAATACTACGCAATATAATTTACAATTTCAGATTTTATAAAATAATTTTGCAACAGATTCTTCTTAATGATAAATTTCCATCACGATATTACGTAAATATAAACTAATAAAAAATGATAATTCAAGAGTTGGAATGGCGAGGACGATGTAAATACTAAAAACATAAATTTCCGACTTTCTTTGCGAGAAAGGATGTAAATTCCACGCAGAATATGGCAATGAAAGTTATAAACGTTAGAATAATTTATTTCAACTATTAAGGCTATCTCAAGATCATAAAAAGATGAAAGTATAATTTTCAAATAAATCAGTTTAACCAACCTGATACATTTTTTATTATATATTCTTCTTTTAAATCTGTAAACATGATACATTCTGAAAATCTATGGCGTTCGTCCGATGAACAATGACAAAATCGACAGAAATGTGTCTTTTCTTTTTTCTTATCTTTATCGAAATTCTTCACTTTTTCCGTCCACGTCGTTTACTATTTCAATTACGTTATAACGCAACAGCAGAAATTTAAACGCATTAAACCCATTAAACGCAACAAAACAATTTTAACGCCATGAGAGAGAAGCCAAGACGTACAACTTGCTAAATTGCCAGGATTCCGAAAACCACAATGTCTTTGGCACCATCAATCTCCATCCCAAGTGTCTAGAACCATCGTGAGATTAGAATAAAACCTCACGCCAAATCTCCATACAATTCATCGTGGCGATCTCTAAAGAGGTTAACGAGCTACAAACTGCCTAAAATTCAGCCAGCAATTTTGTTCACGGAGCTCGTTGTCCGTCGACCTCGACCTTATCGTTCAAGAACAGGAAGTTCTACGAACTAGTCACGATTCCACGCTTCTCATACATATGCTTCTTTATAGTTCCCTATATCCGCTTTATAAGAATTTCTGACTATCTTTAATGAGTGTTTTGATTCGTTTTTTAAGGACCTCCGACTATCTTCGAAAGTTTGTTGTCCAATGAGTTCGCACCTACTCTTCGTCGGTATCGTTCACGACACGATTACAATGGACAGGTATTTTCAAGTTCAGAGTTTTCTTGATCCTTTTCTGATTTCTACTAGACTGCGCGTTATTATTACAAATTAATATTTTTATGAACGCAACTGCATAAACAGAAATTAAAGAGAGATTCGTGTTATCTGTTAAAAATGATAACTGTACTATCGCTTTAAAGCGATCACTGCTCGTTTAAAGGATATAACTGTGGATCATATAATAGGAATTCATTAATTTCCCTCACTGCCTATTATTTTCCACGCTCGCGTAATAGGTAATCACATTCAAATTACCAGGTTTAACCAAGAAAGATTCACTGGATTGCATATTAATTAACATTTTATCGGATTAAATGAAGATCAGATAAATAAAGTTCCAGTGTAAAATAAAGCGAAAGTTAGAATTTTCCAGTAAATATAACGTGTTCTTATACCAGTAGATAGTAGCGTAAATTATAATTAGTTCGCCAATTGGCATTCTCTGCCATTAACACGTCGACTGCCAGGAACAAAAGTACGAACAAATAAAAATCGACCTAAATAGAAATCTATATCAATTTTCACAAAAATACCTATATGTTTTCAGTAACCATAAAAAAGGAGAAAAATCTGAAAATCGTTACTTTATTCGATTTAATAGTTTTGCTGTTCTAAAGACATTAGTAGCGTGAATTCTCAATGACCAACGTGACAGTCAACGATAGTTACATAACATATCAACAACCACGAGCTGTGATAGTCTGTCGTCTCCCATACACGAATATTTATAATACAACCAATCGACATCGTATGGATCGATATCGTCGATCGGTCGAAGGTCGAGTACACGACTTAGTCTGAAGAGAGTCGTTGATGGACTCGGTATCGGTCGGTGTGCTCGTCGGTTGCTGGTTAACTGTAAAATGGCGAGTTCCGCTATTCCGTTGGTCGGAAAAAGGACGACGAGGCGTCTCGAGAGGTGTGTGGGGCACCAAGGTGATCGTACGGCCTTGTGTCACGTGTTCGTCCATTAACGTCGCCTCGTATGTAGGCTATGAGCAAGAGACCGAGAGTTCACGCGTGTGCATCTCTGCCGCGTGGAAACCCGAGTGCTAGAGAAGTCGTACGTTTCTTCGTTTCGTTTGATTCCTTCGCGTCCCGTTTCGATCATATCCTTGGTGGAACACGACCACGCTCTGATGCGCTTTCACCGAGCCGTGTCGCGGTTTGCGATTATTATCATCCGGCTGTATTCATGCCCCTGCTGAATCATCTCACTACTTTCTGGGTCAATAGTCTCTCCACGCGATCACCTGAAGCATCTTGGAATTTGGTTGGTTGGCAGATCTAGACTTCCGTTGGTGATCGCTGATTGATCATTCAGTGGAGAGTCGTAAAGTGTAGATAGTTCGGTTGATGTTTCTTTGAATGTAAGGTCGCGGATATTTATGGAAATAAATGCGTCTGTACGAACGCAATTAGAGAAATAAAATTTAAAATGGAGATTTATTTCTTTGCAATATTACAGTAAGTTGTCTCTATCTTGGATATTCTAAGAAACTGGCGATTAGCCTGTCGATATTTATGAAAGGTAAGGAATTATCTTTGACATAGTATTATAAATATTATAGATATAGAACGATAAATTATTCTAAATGTCACAGTATAACGAGTACGATACACTGTCTTAAATACTTGAGATCTGAAACAGCAAACATGCATTCTACGCGTTTCTAGATCTCCAAGTATTTAAATACATAAAAATCGTAGTCCAATAATTAGGCTGTTGTAAGATATTCAACATATGGATATTTGAAATAAAAGGGATCGTGTAGATTGTGTACTTTAATTTCTGGTTTGAAGAAAATTCTGTGTTGGCAACATTTGTCTTAGCTTATTATGGAAAATCTCAAATTTCGCTTTCATGATTTAATTATGGCATAGTTTTGTATCGATGTACGAGTATATATGTGAGAAAGTACCAGGTAACGAGATACGCGAGCATAATCTATTTCTGAAGTTCCAAAGTAAGCAGATCAATTAATAATCATAGTTTACCGGTGAATAATAGTTCGTAGCAAACATCATTTTAGAATATCAAGAAAATTATATCTTTGACATCTTTAATAATGTTAGTGACTTATAAAATGTTTGCAAATCGTTTCGTTTCATAAGAACAATAAAAATTGTTAAATAAATGTATTGTTCGTAGGAAACAATCAATTCCGTGGGCGTAAAAATTGACTAATGACAAGTACATCCATCATGCGAGGCGGAAAGTTCAACAAATCATATTTTACAGTTTCTGAATGATTGCAATTGCTAGAGTTTGGAGGAGAGTAATAGATCGTGCCTGTTACGAAGGCGTTTTCGAGTGATCAGATATCTTGTCTTTCACGCTTAAAAGGTTAACTGATTAATTGTTTAATAATTAACTATAGACTCGCGATTTGTATACTTAATTAGTATAGTCAAACGCCAAACGTTAATATACTAGCAACCGCCAATTAGTTGAATCATTAATAAGTAGTAAAAAGTTCTACTAATTAGTTCTGTCTACGTAAGTGAGCTTGATTGTGATTTTCATGGGATTGACGCTGCGTTTTAAGAGAATTTCAATTTTGGTGCTAATTTTATGTACCACGAAAGTGTTTTAAATTTCTATTGACGAAATTTGGATCGAAAGATAATTCCAATTTCGTGGGAATTATAATCACGAAGAAATTGTAATTATATAAAATATCTGTTTAATTCCAAGAGAATTTCAATTGTACGGAATTTAATTCGAAGGAGCATTTAATTTCATAAAACTCCGATTCTACGGGATATCAATGTAATTCTAGAACATTAAATTTCGCGAAACCTTCGGAGTAGTTTCATTTGATTAAATTTCCAATCCTGATAGAATTTGACGAATTTCTACGAAATATTCATGCGACTACGAGGAAAATTTCATTTGGCGGAATTCTAAGATAATTTTAATCTTAGAAGAACGTTAGTTAGTCCCAAGATAGTCGCTCTTAATTTTGACAAAATCGTAAAATTATTCTGCAAAATTTGTTCATTATTAAGCGCTCTAGTTTTATAAAATCACCAATTTTTAATTTTAGAAGGACTATAATCCTATAGCTTTCCTATTTCCAAAAAAATCTATATTACCATAATTCTAAGATAACCAACAACAATAAAAATTTGAAAAATTCAAAATCAAATCATTAAAAATCTAACCTTAAAAACATTTTCGGTCGTTAAAAGCTTCCCATGCAGCTAATAGAAATAGTATTATACATACTATTTAGAATAATGTTGCTCAAGGTTTAGAAGGAAGAAGAATAATATCCCATTTTAGTCTACATTTTTGATATCGATGGTTCTTGCTGACTGCAGCTGCTCTTTTTGAATTTCCCTAGTTTTAAAGTTTCTAACGATATTCGCCGAATATTGCTCCAAATATTATAGTCATCTATAATATCTGTTATAGTGCAACATTATTGAATAGCGCAACTCTAACATCTAATCTAATACCTACAGTACAGCTTTGATAGAACTCTAAAATTGACCTAAACAAACACAAATAATAGAACTTCGTTTACACGAACTCCACCTAATTGAACGAAATTCTAGTTGCTGGCTAAATAACTGAATTACTGGTTGCATTCGCTTATCTGGACACGAACTGTTATACGAAGATCATAGGAGAAGAACGTAATAACATCGTAATAACAACGATAAATGCATCTTTGTTAATTTTCTGACTTTAATGTCATTTTATGACCAAAGAGCAATACTTTATTATGACATGGTTGAAGATAAGAACAAACTGTTAGGTCAAAAGTTAGAAGTCTCATAAAAACAGCTCTCTAAACTTTTCAAAATTTTCAACTTTCGCAAGAATTAAATCCTATATTTGCGGTACCCCGGGTTTCAATAGTACTTTGAAGCGACCACGAAGTCAGTTCTTTAAGATGATGAGGTTTTGCGAAAATCGAACGCGCAATCATTAAGACAAACAATGATACTCGAATATCTTCGTTATTTTCATATTTTCGTGAGCAAAGTAAATAAAAAGACATTTTTGGTAACACGTACAACATGTGAAAAATGAAAAATACGACTTATTACGTCTTCTCCTGTAGTTTTCATATTAACTTCAATTACATGAATTGTTTGTGCCATACCAAGTTTGTTATAAACGGAGTTCTACTGCAACTCGTAAATTTCGGAAATATATCATCCCGATGTGTTGACAGCAATATGATTATTTGTATCGATCTCCGATGCACCATCGACCTATGTGGCTTCTATAGAAATGTTGGAGCATACTTGCGATGACCTCGCGAGTCGGACGAGGTCATCGTCGATGATCAATCGGGGTTGGCACAGGCTAAATGCAGACAATGGCCTTACGAAAGGTTTCTCTGCTAGGCGAACTCTTTAAAAGTCGATATTAGAGAATGCCTCGCGAGCTAGTGTCTTTGTTCGTGCTCTTTGAGCCGCTCCACTCCGTATGAAAGACTATTACGACTGAATATTAGCTTTTACACCAACGAAAATTTATCATCGATCTGCAATCTGGCAACAGTATAACGTATTATATTACAAATATCGAATCGTTCCTCGTGATAAATTTGCAGCGTTGGTCGAACGTTCAACTTTCTTCGATACTACTTTAATAACTTGCTATCTTCAACGTCGGAATTCTTCTTTCGTAAGCAATCGACAACAGAAGGAAGCTAGCGAACAAGAAGAACACGGGACGCACAATATTACAATAAATATTGTATATAAAAAGACACTTAATACTGGTTTATTCTTTAAGAAGCGATTATTCTACAAAACTCATTAATGAAAAAACCTGTAATTCGAAAGAATTTTGCTGAGTTAATGTTTTTTGAAAATTAAAAAACCATGGGATTAACGTTATCACGGATTAGATCTCCTTGCAATTAAGAATTTCGTCGAATTAAATTGTTCCTCAAAGTTACGTAAATATTTTATACTATTCAAATTCCATTAGGGTAACTCTCATTCGAATATCCGATTTCTGCGCTGTGCACGCTCACTGATTTCTAGGACTGAACTGTTCTTTCGCGCATCAGCCAATTAGGCCCACCGCGAGTAAAAAATCTGTCTTTGCTTTTAATGGATCGCACTCTGTCTATGTATCAGCGTATTCACACACCTAGCTACTTTAGCACTACGGGTACTGATTTTTGAGCATCGAATTACCAGCAAGGACTTACCAACAAGATTTCCCTGAAAAGTTTCGTACGAGGAATGAAACGAATGACAGAATCTTTAATTGGAGAAACCTGTGAGGAAAGGTGAAGTGTCTAGTAAAGAAATCTGTATGCTTCTGAACAATGACCCTGCAATATTATATTTATGTATGATCTTTTTAATAAAGATGATATATAAGATGAAGAATTGAGAGATTGAATTGCTCATCCTGAAAATAAATAATATAACAACTATTTCTCACTGATCATTTCACTAATCATCGTAGATAGGTTACTAGAAAATGCCGTAAAATTAGCAGAAAGGATACAATAGCCGACTACGGCATTTCTCAACTAAGTCAATTCACCGCAAATGTTCTCAATGAGTCTTAGATCAACAGATTATCGATTTAACACATAATCCGCTATTTTTCTATAACCCACGCAAATACAATTTTCGCCAGCTTTCATTGTATCGTATTTTTATTCCTTATATCGCACAAATACAAAATATCAACCAGTCAACAGTTGATTAATCGTTTTATTAATAATACGTGTCTATTATGTAGACTTATTTGTGCATGAAAGTGTTTGTGCAAAGACTTAAAAATTCACGGATAAACACGTCATCTATCATCTCCTACGCTTTCCTTGAGCTTGAAAAATATCTACTTGTACAATTTCTCCACTGAGCCTCTCATTTGGGGAAAGAGATAGAAAGGGATGCTGACTCACGATGATTTCTTTCCACGAGTTTGAGTCGAATCGATCGATCCAGATAACGCAAACTGTGACAGACATTTTTGAAAGTTGAGGGCTATTAAGTCGCATGCTGCTGATTATCGGACCTGATAAAGCTAAAGAGGTTTAATTGAACATGTTTCGTCTGAACGTTTAATTAGGTTTGTAAGCTGTCTGTGCTAGTGCTGTGTGAAAGATTTAAAAGCTACGTTGTATAATCGTTGTATAACCGATATATGTATGTGTATATATAATATGTTCTTAAAATAGGAGGAAGATTTTGAAATAGGTTGGAGAAGTTTCGCTGTCTCTGTATATTTCTTGACATATTCGTACTTCAACGCTGCAAGCACTAAATTTATCGCGATGAACTTCAGATTTGCACGTATTTGAACGTGCTTTGGTAAATACCGATGCCTAATTTTCTGATGATTTTTATTGGAACAGGAATACAATTATTTGAAATATCTCGACTCAGAACTAACGTCTGAATATTTTCTTCGTTTGTAACGATATTGCAAAATGTTTAAATCATAATTTGTCATAAGTAGTTAAAAATGAATATACTATGTTGCTTCGTCAAGAAATAACGATGGCTTTAGAAGAGCTCAGAAAAAATAATCTTAAAAAGAAATTTTTCTTTCGCGACATTCCTGCTCTCAAACCACTCATTATATCTTAAACCTATCATTATGTTTTATATAATATTATGCAAAATAAGAAGATATTTAGATATTCAGTGTAAGCTAGGTATACCCATTTATTTTCATTATACTACTTCTAATTATAATCATCAATATACGATATATTTATGTACACGTTGTAGCAGTTCTCGGTATTAAACTAACAGACGTTTATTTCGTTTTTATGGCTTATAGGAAAGATTCAGAAAGATCCACTTTTAAGCGGTCTGTAATAAATGTCGTCCGATCTTATAATTCATATGCATTTATGCACTTTCTCTCAAACAGTAACAAAACCAAAATTGACGATCATTCCTGCGAACACCTCTCCCATCATCATTACCAATACGCGTGTATACTCGCTTTTACAACCTTAAAATCATCGCAAACATCTCCGCTTTCACGCAGGGTAATCACGATAATAATACGTGTACAAACCAGAAATTTCTACTAATATCGAAAATTATAATATTCAATGGTTAATACGTATTCTTTTGTGAATTAATCATCTTTAACGACCAAAATCACGATGGTTAAGCGAACCAGGTGATTTCAACGCCTAAGGCTGAAGACAAACGGTGCATCGTTTATCGTGATGCGTGATTTGCGTTCGAATCTTTCGATCAAATAGTCTTTTATTCGAAATGTTCTTTCTTTCAAGATTCTTTTATCATGGGATATTTTCCATTAAAGATTGTTTTAATATTAAGTATTAATTAATTTGAATATTGTCAATGCCAAATATCTGCAATCAATCGAGCCAAATACTAACTAAATTAAAAGTTTTTGGATTATCGTATTTCTTTTATTTCATTTAATTTTTAATTATTCTTTTTATTTAAAAAATTATTTTTCTATCTGCAACACTTCAACAATTGCGTTCCTTTTAAAAGTCTTCTCTTTTCGTCGCTAATTTATAAATATCTAATTATATCTCATATCGTTAAAAATGTTTAGATGGTTCCAAATTCTTCTAATTATTAAATACGTTTATATTTTCAAAGTTTGAATATTATGGAATATTCTGTTATTTTAAAATTCTTCTCTTCTTAATCGCCTATTCTTCTTCCATCGAGAATTTGAAATTTCTTGATTCTAAAACACGTTTATATTTTTTATGTTTCTATTACCAAGTACCTTCCTATTTAAAAAAAAAATCGAATCATTCGAAATCATTGCGTCCTCGAATATCATCTTATTGGAGATCTTTCGATTTCTAAACCTTCTTCGTTCAAATTTTCTCAATTTCAATAAACAAGCTTGTAACTTCAAACTTTTCATTGCACAATACCAGTTTCATGAAATTTCATTAAAAAAACCTTTTCATTCGTTCATATACCACAATAAGACCTCGTTACTTGTGTATAAATAAAGTTAGCTTTTTCTTGTGAAATTCAGTTGTGTATATTTGCTCTCGTGTATCATAAGATCGCGCACGTGAGCATAAAGAATGCAGAAATCGAACAAAAGAGGTTGGAACAGGAATTTCGACTTTCGCAAATACCGATCCCGGAATTCATTGCGTCCTCGAATATCATCTTATTGGAGATCTTTCGATTTCTAAACCTTCTTCGTTCAAATTTTCTCAATTTCAATAAACAAGCTTGTAACTTCAAACTTTTCATTGCACAATACCAGTTTCATGAAATTTCATTAAAAAAACCTTTTCATTCGTTCATATACCACAATAAGACCTCGTTACTTGTGTATAAATAAAGTTAGCTTTTTCTTGTGAAATTCAGTTGTGTATATTTGCTCTCGTGTATCATAAGATCGCGCACGTGAGCATAAAGAATGCAGAAATCGAACAAAAGAGGTTGGAACAGGAATTTCGACTTTCGCAAATACCGATCCCGGAATAAATTGGTTGAAACGAACTTGAGGACCTTCGTTGAAAAAAAAAAAAAGAAGAAAACAGATCTGACGATTCCCCGAAACAAGGTAAGCGAGTCTCTCTGCGTATACAAGCAATGAGATCTTGGTGCGGTGTATGAGCGAATGAAAAGGTATTTTTAATGGACGAGTGGTTGCCGACCAGCCGCTCGCAAGAGAAAGTTTCTGCGGAATCGATCGATTCCAACCGCGTTCCAAAACAGATACACGGATTTTCGTTTACGCTTGTCCCTGATCGAGATCGATTAATAACCCGCTGACGATAAGAAGATTGAGTCCTGTCATTCGCCCCGGAGAATGCACAGCGAGTATGCCTTTCGGTTGAATGATCATTTTTCAGTCACACGAAACTGATACAAGATTCGTGTTTCGCCTGTTGCAGTGGAAATGAGATTTTATTTTGGCAAAGAGAAGGTGTCGGATAATGTTTCATCGATATATCAGAAATTTGTTTGCGACATAATGTTAAAATCGAGGTATCAGCTTGGATTTCTTCGATATTACTCTTTTTATCGTCTTTTAATTTTATTGTAGGAGTGTCGCATTTCGTACACCAGCCACGTTAATAAAATTGCAAATATTTAATGTTATTAGTAGAGAGGGAATTTTTATGCATTCATGCAGCATTTGAAGATGCATAAATGCAGAAAATGCATATAATATATATTGGGTTGGCAACTAAGTGAGGGCTAATTTTGCTAACTGCTTTTGGCATTAGGTGGTAATGACAGTCACTTAGTTGTCAACTCAATAGTAGAATACCCGATAGAATTGTTAATAAATGGTAAAAGGGTGTTTCGTTCCTATCTGCTTAACTGTGTTCATGAAAATGTAAATTTGCATGGAAATCCGCGCTCTAGTTATGAAATATTTTATTAAATAAAACTTTAACCATATGTGGTTCCCTAGTAAAGTCATATATTTGATCAAAGTAATTTATGCACGAATCCGTGCACATTCAGAGTGATATTCAGTTTCTGTTTCTGTGTTTCTGTGGACATGCTTTCATTCCATCGGCTTTATGAAAGTTGTCTGTTCTACAATTACAAAATTCTCTTAACGAAAATCGTTATAGTCTTTTACAGTTTTTTTTCCAAAATAATTTATGCATTAAAGCGTTTAAAACATTGAATTCGTGTTTTCAGGAACTTTCATGAACTTTCAGCTTTTTTTCCAAAGTTGAACTCATACTGTAGTATCGTGGACGAGGGGCCTGGGGGGTATCGTGCGGATTGTAAACAAGCGGTTGCTGAGGTGCGAATTATAAACAAGCGGTTGCTGAGCATATGCGTAGTGGGGCTAAGACAAAGGACAAGGGGTTGCTAGGGGACGATAAACGAATTAACAGCAGTGTGAGTTGAGAAGTCAGAGAGTACGGATTGCGTTGTCGAGATAGTGTTGTTAACGTTGTTAAGGGCGAGTTGAATTTGCATTGACGAGAATTGTTAATTAATTATCTAGTTGTTTTAATTATTATACGTTTGTTGCAATTAGTTCATGTTTAATAACCATCGTTTTCTGTTTAATTAACATCTGTTTAATCCATTTATCATTAATAAACTAATCACAATTATTTACGATACTACAATACATACAAGGAAGTCGTACGAACGTTTCGATTATTCATGACGACTAATAATGAAGTTGTAATATTTTTATTCTACATCTTCCTAATATTCAATACGTGTGACTTGTAACAAACTTCTTTTTCTTCGATGTTAGTAGATAATTAACGACGGAACCAAATGTAATGGACGTTATTTACCCGTGGAATTAAAATTTTAGAGAAATGTTTCACACGCACCAATCTCATAGCAAATAATTACATCGATGTAATTGTTGCTTTGTGCTGCTAATGGTAGTATAATTCTGTTTGAATACTGATGTATTTAATTGCTGATCCTTCATGACACCTGTTCTTTCAACAGTATTTTTTACAAAACCAACATAACATCGTATACGATGTGAATTTTCATAATTTATGTGAATAGATAAATATAAGGAGATAAAATTTATAGAGTACGCTAGACGTGATAAAACATTTACAAGATACCGTTTTGTTCATTATACGATAAATTACTGAAACACACATTCTACATTGTCTTCGCTTTACCTTTAATCGTATATAGTAATTCTTATACGAAATTCTGTATGGCAATAAATATAACGGAAATAAGAAGAAACGGAAAAGTAAAGTAATTATAGCAACAACCGAAGTACAAGAAGAATTAAACATAAACTTTAGAAAGGTATTTCTAGACATAATAATTCTAAAACAATCGCTATCATAACAGAAATACAATCTGCATATTTGCGCAAAACCAAACTCGATCGTTAAATGCCACAATTCTTTTCCAAACTATTATAACAAATTGCACGCGTTTCTTTGCAAACACGATACATTTTATATCACGACAAAGTTAACAAAATTACACAATTAGCCGACAGAGAAGAACAAGAAAAAGAAAAGAAATAGAATCTTGGTATGGAAATGATCGCGAAATGACAAGTGGACATGGAATGTAATCGAGTGGATATTATGGCAATTAAAAGTCTCATTGCCAAAGCTATTACGCCCGCGACGTTTCGCAATGCAAGGCGCTTTTATAAATCACGGTGTAATTTTCGGGCTTGCTTTTAGCGTGCAATTTATCACGCAGTCGAATTCATAAATTACGAAGCGATAAAAGAAACTCGGTACGGGGAATCCTTTAACTTAACGAACGAAATTAATTCTCCCGATGTCGCACACGGGAACAGATCGATCAGATGGAAACCGTTTATTTTGTAATCAAGTTATAACCAATGTTATCCTTGCATCTGAGCTTTGTTCCAACTAAAGTACTTAAAAAAAGAAAAGAAAGTTCGTTTAAAACTCCGTGTAGTTATTCCGGTTGACAAACGTTTAATTAACGGGTAACTCCGGTTTTCAATTAACCGCCGTTGCTTTTAGTATCGATGAATGTCTTCCTTTTTTGAAGTATTCAAGAGATTTAATTCTCCTTTTGATAGATGGTTCTGATTTTACATTTTCAGAGATATAAAGCTGATTAGTTGATATTTTAAGATGTTGTATTATATTTTATCCATATCTGATAAATAGAACAAGAAATGACCGTTTGTTTAAAGCTTTACTTCTGTTTTCTACTATTCCTGTCCAAATTATTTCCATCGTTTCAGATTAATAAGAGTTATCAGTTCCACCATTCGAAAATTCTTGAATTGACAGAGTTCCTTCGTCCAGAATCTCATTTAGATAATTTACTACAATTGAACCTAAAATAATACTTGACCCAATGTGATTGAAAATCCAACGAGATTGTTCTATTTTCAACAATTATATGACATTCCAATAATATTCCTGAATCTACTTTTAAGATAATCCTCATTTATGATCCAATATCAAACAATATTTTCTTATTCTCAATAATTATATTAATATAAACATTACAATAACGTGTCTAGAAGTACTCATTCACGATTCAATAATTCAAGGTTTTTTTCCATTTCCCAAATACTGCAACCTAAAATATTCTGCGTTAGATAATACCTTAAAGCGTGATATTTTTCACCTATAAATTCATTACTCTTATTCTTCTTAAACATACAACCATGAATAATGCATGTGCCATAAACAACGTGAATTAACATCTGATCATCTCGTGGATAAATTTCCACGATATCTGTCTTTCAGACAGACAGACCTATGGAACTTCATTTCCATTTCTCTAATTGCTAATCACCAACGAAAATTCTCGGTTAAAATCACGCTTTAAGAGATACCTTAAGTCCCCTTTCGTTCTTTCAAGCATCATTTAATGCCACTCATTCCATAAATGCTCTCCACTAGAACGTATGTAAAACGAGGACTGACTCGGTTAGCACATGTGTGCAGCTCGCGTGAAGAACCGTACGTGCACGCGTCGAGCCGCAGATAGCAGTTTAGATGCACATTCCAAGGAATCATTACGCTCATTAGCCGGCACATTGTACACACACGAACAATGCTGCACGTATATTCGCGAGCTGCTTTCCCCTGGAAGGAGATGCTCGTTTCTCGTTATCCTTTCAGCAATTTTGCACGTCGTCGTTTATTTATTTATTGACCTATTCCACTCATGGTTGATTTTCACTTTTTTTTCGCTACTTCCTGGCAATCTTTTTTTGTTTTTTGTTTTTTTTTATTATCTGACTGAATTTTATAAGCCGAATTAGAAGGATTGAAATGATATATCATTCCACGATCTTATCTTTCTGCTAGTCTATTAATCATTGACCCATTCCACTCACGACGTACTTCACTCTTTTTCACAAATATTTTTGTCATTTGGCTGAATTATATAAGCCAAATTAAACAATTTCGGAACATATATTATTCTATTATTTTATTCTTCTATTAATTTATTATTTATTTAACAATTATATTTGTATTTCACACCTTCCTCGCAGTCTTTCATTGAAAATAAATTTTGCAAGGTATTTTCATTATTCGACCGAATTTCGCGAATTAAATTAACAAAATTTAGAGATATATTATCTTACGATTCTAATTTTCTATTATTCTATTATTCATTGACCTATTCTACTTTTGAAACGCTCCCACGCACAAGATACGTCCTGGAAAATTTCATAAACTAAATTCTGTCTGGGGACATATATTATTCTGTAATTTCGTTTTTCTAGTATCCTATTATTTCACATTTCTATATTATTCTGCAAGTTGTTCACGGTGGATATCTATACATAGTAATTTTAATGTACAAGCAATTAACTCTATTAACTCTGGAAGCTCGTATTTCAAGAACATGATCTACATATCTACATAATTAAATTAGCTAAAATTGTTCACGTTTTAAGAGAGTCTCTAATTATATTATTTATGTATATTTCTCACGAGTAAAGAAAGAGATAAAACAGTTTTCGTAAATTGTAACATTTTTCTTGTTACATAACATTATAGCATAATTAATATATAATTAATAATCAACATTATAGGATAGCTATGACGCTTCTATCCTAATAATAGCTTGCTTTCAGAATTAATTTTTGCAGATATTTAAAAAATGCCGATTTTTTACATACGTCTACTTTATAAGAAAACCAAGGATGTGGAACCAAGTGAACGTATTGAATGAAGCAGAAAGATGAAATCATTTTGTTCGATCGTTGTTCGAATTTTAGCCTGAGATATAGATTCCTTGCGGGTTTACACAACATTCTTGTCTTCTATTCCGATAATATTTCCCAATAAAACGCCATGATATGAGTGCACGTTGAAATTCCGATTTAGATAAGAATATTCAATTCGTGGTTATTGCTATTTCGTGGTTTTACTATATGACATCGATTATGAAATTCAATGGCGGAGAATGTTAGTCTTTAGATAAAATTCTCAAATTGGCTACCTCTACATATAACGACGTTGAAAGTAATTAATTCTAAAATTAATTTTCTACGAGCCTTATTTGTTAGTATAAAAAATGGTTGTGATGTATATTGTAGAAGAATTAATAATTAATATAACTTTTTCTCGATTCCAATATAGTAAATAATATATAACAAAATACTATTTTTTGAATTTTTTTCTAAATATATATAAATATCCGGTTCGGATGTGAAGAGAAAAAGAATGATAGTTGTTAAATACAGCTGTATAAGTGTTTCTGTGATTAAATTCTGAATACAGATATCCATAATTCGTTATAATTTCATTCCAGCTATTATGGCTGACACAGGAAGTTCAGAGATTTCTATACGCTTAATTAGCGTTGATACGTTTAAGGATCGCTGTTCTAATTATTGTATTAGCTACTAATTTTAACGACCAACATAAATTATAGATTAATCTGAATATAAAAATCTTTTCTCACCGAATTTTGTGTTTTTTTAGGACATACACCACTGTTCAAAAGTTCGGAAACAATTAAGTGAAATCTTGTAAATTCAAGTTATATATACAGGTATATTTTATTAAAGCGAACATCTTGTACACTATTACTTATACAAAATTCGTTTCTTGTTTCAAAAATGGAAAAGTTAGAAAACAGGCATATAAGCAAAAAATTGTATAAAATACGAAACAGAATTAGTAGAAATAAAAGAGAAAATGTTCAATTCCAAATCATGATCGTTTCCAAATCTTTGAGTGGTAGTTATATATGAATATACGTCAAAAAAATCTTCTTACTTTTTTGTAAAAATTTACTTAACGCATAAACCAATAAAAAGAAAATCGTCACAATATAAAACATAATAACTACACAGCAAACATTTATCTATATTTTAATTGAATATAAATGGTCATTTTGTAGAGTATAGAAAACTTTTGCATCTAACTGTACTATTCTACTCTACGTTCCAGAACAGTCTATTGAACTAATTAACACGTAATTCTAATTGAAAATTTTCGTCTCAAACAAATGGAGAACACTTGCATTCAAATTTTTAGCTCTTTGTTGCGAATTAGAATATCTCACTTCCTATCAAAGATCTGATTAATCTGCATTAAGGATAATTGGCGTATTATACGAAGCTGCGGTTCATTGTCGGATTATTCGCTCGAAAGGAAAAGAATCGATGATTGATGACTGTGCGTGAATATTTGTAACAGCCTAACGGGCACTTTCCCCTGGGAGAAGCGACGAATAATCCCGCGTTACGAATTCGTTATTTGCGGAATCTTTTTCCACTTTGATATTCATTCTCTAATTAAAACGGTACACGAGTGAGACAGGTGTGTTAATTAAGATATTTTCATTGGTATGCTCTCGAATTTTTCTTCGACATAAATCACTTTGGCTTTGGTAACCAAGTAATTGAGTTCCTTTAGTTTCGTTTTTCTTTGCGCTTTCTAGGGTAATGAAGTCGTTCTGATAATGTTGCAAGTTGCATGTTCTAAGCGTGGAGAATGTTACGTGTAATTTTACTGCTTAATTAAATGGTTTTAAACGTATAACTTCATATTTCATGAAATTGCGCTTGCTTTAGAAAAATGACGTGTCAACTCTCTTCTTAGAGATCGAAGCGGTAAAAATTTGCAAGACAAATCACACTCAGCAGTACAACTCAGAACACTCAGGATATTGTACATTCTTCTTTTAAAAGTTATTCAATAAAGAAATATTACTCTCATGTTGATAACTTGGTGCTGCAGTTAGTTTATGACATATTTGGTACTTAAATGAGATTGGAATGCAGTAGGCACATGTATATTTTACTTGTACTTCATTCTTAATAATTAGTCGCAATATATCAAGACATTCATGAAAATTATATAGTAAAATGTAAATTGTTGACACAATATACGGGATAGTTGTATAACTCTTATAAATCATACGAGTTTTCTCAATGCAATTAAAATAAAATATTAGTGGAAGAAATGAGTAATGCAAAGAGCATTTATTTCATTTGTAGAGTTATATACACTAGTGTTCGAAAGTATTCAAATATTTGCTTATATTTGATAGAACACGTTCTGATTTTCAACATCACGGATAAATTAAACTACAACAATTTTACTCTTCATAATTATCTTAGTTATACACGTAGGATAGAATATTATATCGCAATTAAATTACTGTTTTAAATACCAATAGACGATTTGCAACTGTCAAACCTTTCAGAACCAATTTATTAGTTGGCAAGCTCTTTATCCTCGAATTATTTATTTTCTGAATTGTAAATTAAATGAAATTACTTTCTTTAAATTAATAGAATCTCTTCTGATGTTAGTTTAAAGAGCTATATTTAAATAATAAATGTATGTCGTACATATATCTGGTAAATAGTAAAATATTTAATAATACACAGTAAATAACGAAACAAAAATGGTTCTGGTCCTTTAATAAATATTTTAAACTTATAATCTTCCTCTTTGACACTATAAAAAAATACTACATATCGCTTGGAATTATTAACTCAATAATTATTAACTTAATTTGTACATTTTGTTCAAATACTTCAAATAATTCAAATACTGTTACTAAAAATCGACCAAACTATTGCAAATACTTTTGAATTGCGGTAGATATACATTTATGGCTAGTATAAGACACTTGGGAATTCTGCAATTGCTTTATTTTTCTTTTTTCTTTTTACATGGATCAAATCTTATTGAACATAAATCATTTGGATTCGATAAGAAAGTAATTGCTCTACTAGTTTCTCATGTTAGTTTCGTTATCCTTTGCCCTTTCTAGTAATAAAGTCGTTCAAATAATGTGGTAATTTTCGTGTTCATTATTTCGAAATTTTCATAAATTTCATGTTACTTGTGAAGACAGTGGATAATTATACTTCGTAATGATATGTCTTCCGTTTGATCAAACCGTAGTTGATCGTTTCGCTGTGTTTGACATGTTGGTCACGAAACACGTGGGATACGGGTAATACCGAGAAAGGAGAATGTAGGAAGTTGAAAAAAGTAGTGCCACTATTAGCAAATATTTAAATATCCAGCGAGACGTGTGGTTAAACTGCAAAAATTTGTTACGAAACAAATGCAAATTGCAGGACGCTAAAACGTTCCCTTTTTTATGCGTTTTGCCTTTTTATCTTTCTCTTGTTCGAAACTGGAATGCCATTAATAGACTGCTGATATTTATGCAAATTCATATGTTTATAAAGGCAAATAGAGAAAAGTTTGTATATTTTATACACTTTTGCATATTACGCGTATTCTGTGCATTTTTTCACTTTGAATGTTACCATAAATGCATAAACATCCGCAGTCTGGTCATTAATATTAATTAGACGTACGATACGATACAAATAATAAACGTGATATGATACCATATTTACCATACTAATTCAGCATACCCAAAAAATGATAAATGTGGTCTACATATGAATTAAAGTTGTTAGTGTAATTTTAAAGGAAAGAAAGAGATAATTAGAAAAGTATACAATATCTTTAAATGACGTATAACGCGCATAATGCGAAATGTTAATGTTATTAATTGTTGTTTCTAAAATATTTTTAAAAGTTTTCCTTTTAATTTTTGTAAAAAAAAAGCAAGAATTTTGTTATTTAACATGTGCTTATCTTACTGAATCAAACGAAGAATTCCTTGAGTTAGAATATTATAAATTTCTTATTTCTCTTCTCATAAAACTTTGCTTGTTTTTTAGAAGAATAATATGTAATATTGTCTTGCCTGCAGCTAAAAACAGTAAAACTTTGCGATACAGCTAAAGTACATGAAAGTAGTATTATTACATAGGATACATAGATGCGTTTCATAATAATTATTACACACGGAAATATTACTCTTATACTGATAACTTAGTACTCTAATCATCTTATGACATATTTCATATTGAAATAAGTACTTTTGAAATTTAATAAGAAATAAAATTAAAAAAAAAGGAAAATCAATCTCCTAATAAAAAGCTCCATTTAAAATTTCAAAGCATCGAGGCTATTGCAGGAGTTTATGTACTATTATACTTTGTAGATAGTTTGAATGCAATTTCATTGCTTTCGTGACGTTACAAAGTTTTATCCGGTAATATATTTGCACCGCCGTAGAAACGCTGGGAAATTCTCGTTTAAACGATCAAAGGAAATTCTTAAAGAGGTGTAATTAGTTTGCAGGGCGCAATATTAATTAGAGTTCTGAAACACGTTTGCAAGAAAAAAAGGAGCTTTATTAAATCCCGCTACTGCGTTTATACTATTACTCTAATTTGAGTTAATAATCATGAGTCATTAATTCTCTTTTTACTTTGAAATCTAACGTTTTTTTTTTTTTGCAATTTTATGGCTACCTCTTTCGTATATACAGCTTAATCTTTTTCGATGTTCCCGTAGTTCGAAAGCTTTACCTTAATCCTCTTCTCACTCATTTTTAAGGAAACTGTCGATAGAAAATCAGGAAAATAGAGAAATGTTAGAGATCTCAACTACACAAGTTAGAATGAAAAGGATTTTTCAAATATCAAACGGAAAAGGAATACAAATTGAAAGATGTCAAATTTAAAGAAAAATAGCGATTAAAAGATTTGAAGCATGAAGATAAAAAAAAAGAAACTAAAAATATACCTATCATTGAGAAAGACAGACGTTAAGAAAATCACAAATTTAAAAAAAGAAATAGGAATGAAAAGAATACCAAATGTCGAACAATTACCGGTTTGTGACATAAATATTAGGCAATCGGTCGTTCGAACAGCTTATCAACGCCGTGTTATATCATACGACCAGCAATTACGAATGCGTCAGGTAGCATTCTTGCATTAAGGAACGGATCGTTGACCCTCGGCAGACAGACCGTCCAAAAATCGTCGGCCGGACGTGAAATTGTATTCAGAACCAGACACGGGAGCCTGCGTGGCTTACTAAATCAATGGCATCGAAATTCCACGAGAGAGGACCAGCAAAATTCTCGTGTGGCTCGGATCAAGTATCAACAATTCATTAAAAATAGCAATCGCGCCCCATTCTCTAGCCCATAAACATGAATCATATACATTACGAAGTTTATAAATAACAGTTCCTGCCTATTGAGAGAAAAACTTTTAAGACATGAATGGAATTAGGATTATTCTACAAGGAAATCTTTTGGCGTGTTTTTTGGCTTTTTTAAATATCGTGATAAATCAATGGGGAAATTATTTGATTTTGAAGATCAAACTTTGATTTTGGAGATCATAAATTCTATATTAGCAAGTTATATATTAAAAGATAAATAATGATTGTTCGATGCTAGATGTTTAAAAAATTAATGAGAACTGTTTGGTATTAAATATCGTTTAAGCAATACATTTATAAACACTTAGATCATTTTAAGACCAACTAAATTTTGTCGTAAACTTTGTTTCAAAAGGAAGCTCGAGAATCTTCCACTGTGTTATCTTTCATTTACTTTGCTACAAGATATTATCTTTCATATCCTGCCAATCTTATACATTGTAAATTGCAATGCACTTCATGAATTTGTATTACGTAGTTAGTAGTGTTACATAAGTAAAATGAAGATATTCCTTCATTAAAATACTTCCGATTATTATTTGATTATGAATTACAGATACGTTTCGTTATCAAAAAATAGCGAATTTAATGCAAATTACTATGCGAATTATTTTTAGATACTTTGGCGATATTCTTCTACTTAGGTACCTGGCTCCTTTTGCAAAATAATCTATCAATTAGCGATATCAATGAAATAATAAGCTAAGAGTTGTAGGTTATAGATTTCTCTTTTACAATTTTACGTCGAATAGTACAATCAAATATGTAACTTGTAATTCGTAAAATTTACTTGTGAAACTTAATTTATTATCGAACTTGTTATCATAATGCAAAAATATTTAATATGTATAACAACTATAGTAACTTACAGATTGAGAATTTCGCTAATAATACTAGCTAGTATTATCAGTTACTACCTAAGCAAAAATATTTGTACGTTGCACGAATGAAATACCTATCACTTCTTGCTCCTGTAACCGAGATTTTGTAAATCTACCACCAGGTTCTATAAATTTCTGTCGCTACAAGCTAATTATTTTGCAAAAGCTAATTTAACTTTGCCAAACTATCGAACAATACAACGTTTTACACTTTACGCAGTCGATTGATATTCCTGGAACAAGCAACTGCACGAGTCCTTTAAACAGCTATTTCGATTCTGGAGATCTCTGAAACTCAATGTGAAAGCTACGAAACAAGAATTCGTTTTCTACACATTTTGTACATCGCGTACAAATCGACACATGTTTTTTCGCATCGTATATAGGTCCAACAGTGTTTTTTCTTTTTCTTCTTTTTTTTTTCTTTTTGGTATAAAACGTTCGATACTCCTACAAATGCCTTGCGAGCCACCATTAAGTATTTCTAAGAGGAACTTTTTGTAGGCCAGCAGAGAATTCCAGCTGTTCGCCTACCTTCGCGCAGATCATTGTTCTTATCCGCAAAAATGCTCACCGTGCTGCTAATGGAAGAATTACGTAAATGTCCGCGATCGAGATCGAGTTCCTTGTTCGTGCTATTCCAACCATCTGGAATTAATGAAAAAAGTTTGTTTTCGAGCGTTATGATATACAGTTTTCATGTACGTGCTTCGTCGATTAAAAGATACTATGCAAGTCATTAAATTCTAATCAAGATTGAAGGAACAGGTTGGTAAGCGATTAAGTGCAATGAAAATTCAAATGATGAAAAATGTAATTGGTTGATATATGAATATTTCTGGTGTGTCTAGATTATGCAGAAAGGGCGAGGAATTGGAACAAAGCATGTTTTAGTTAAACGGATATTTGTATATATTAGTATACTTACTGTCATATGTTGTAAATTATTTTTATAGGAAATTTGGAATATTATGTAGATTAAAGTAATTTATTTTGGTCAACTTCTTTTTAAATTTATTATGTAAGTAAAACTGCACCTAACTAGTATTTATATAATATTTAGCGCAAGATACAGAGAACTGTGAAAAATATAAATCACACGAAAGATAGTATGAAAACATGTACTTTAATTTGTTAAAATGATACTTAAAATTTGCAAAAATGATACTTAAGATAGTATTCCTGAAAATATATTTTAAACTGATTTCGCTAATTTAAAGATGTTATAATTTTTTAATCAAACACGCTAGGAAAAAATCTTTAAACTGATTCAATAAAATATTCGAATTAATTTCAACAAATTAGACTACGTAATATTGTCCCATGTGAATCATCTTGTAGTAGAAATACAATATTTCGCAATACAATTTATTTTATCTTTTTTATTAGATTATTCATCGAATACTTCGTAAAATTTATCATAATATTAAAGAAAGAAGACTATTGCACACATAATCTATTTAATTGGAAAGAACTTTTCCCGAAAAGGTTCTTTTCTATTAAACGTGCTACATAACAGTAACTAGTTACACATTTCTTAGCTCGTTGAATTATTCAGAATTACGTATTTCGAACCACTGTTGCAAATGCATATTTCATCATATTAAACGTTACATTTCAAACAATTATCTAACTACGGCACTATAACACCATAACTCTTTTGAACAGCAATTACACACGTTACAGTTACCTCGCCAACTGTTTTACATTTTTTACATAGTATACGAGGTGCTTATGCTTTTCTTTTTTTCTTCTCTTTTCGCAGAGCGCTACTGGTACGCACGGTAAATCCGTTATCCTAAAGCCAAGGTCCACGGTGAGTCATAAATTTGCACATAATTACACAGTATAACGAACAATACTCAAAGCCGTTGACCGGCCTAGCTTACGTTACATATTCATTTCCACGAAAATCACCGTCGAATTACGCCAACCACGCTCAATTAGCCTCCGTTTCGACTAATTATTTTCTCTGAAAGTCGAGTCGTTACGCGCCACAAGCGTGATAATAAAAGTTAACCCCTTTCCGTGTCGCAAACTCAATTATTTAACGTTATTATCGCGACACTGAATTCTCTCCTCGTGTTACGGTTCTGTTACGGATTTCGGTTAAATTAGTTTAATTGCAACGCCGTGAAACGAAGTTTCATTGAAAACTTACTCGACATTTTAATACAACGTTTGTAGTAAGCATTTTACAATGTTGCTCTGCCATGCAAAATGTATAAAACATATAATTTTGGAGCGTTTGATATGCATTTTTAGTTTTAAAGGAAATAAATATATAATGTGCAATATATATGTAATGTATAATATAATACGTAGTATACGTATAATAGTAATGCGTAGTATATACGTATAATATAATACGTAGTACGTAGTAGTACTCGTTACTAATTTTCCAATCTTGTATCAATTTACATATTAATTGCAATTTATGGAATGTCTATCATTTATATTTTTAATAATTTCCTCTATATTATTTGCACTTTCGTCCCGATATAAATTCAACAAGTAAATATAAATTTTACTACAAATTTCTACAAATAAATAATCACATACACGGTGTCCCAAACATAAAACGTCAAGCTGCAAAAAACCTAATTTACAGACAGAAAGAAGGAAAAAAGAATGTTACATAAAGTTTGTCAATAAACGCTTTGTTACAGAGTTATAAAAGATTATTGTATGTATGAAAGAGATAACGAGGCATTCTTCATTGTAGCAGACAAAAAGTTGACTGTATTATTGTGTCAGCGTAGTTGCACGTTTTTTTTTATCGTGTGGTGTCAATTCCGTGTCTTTAATAGTTATGATAATAATTGAATAAAAAATGATTACCTAGTATTTTTAATTCCTCATTTCAAAACGTCGTCCTTGCGTTCGGACACATGCTTGACATTGATGAACAATGAAAATAATAATATTACGCAGTTCCTGAAAATATCGTCGAGTTTCAAAACCTGCGTTTTTTGTTCGTTACGCTAGTTCTTTACGCGAAACACATTTAAAAGATGGAAAGATCGTAGTGGACCAGCTGTTTAGCCTCCATGATTTTTTTGCTTACTGGGAACTATGAAACAAAAGGTTTATTCTACAAAAATGAGGTCCCATAATAAGCTAGTGCAACGAATAAAAAATGCAGTTCCTGAAATTCAACGAAATTTTCAGAAATTTCGAAATATTATTATTTCCATTGTTCATCGATGTCAAGCTTGTACCCGAGCACAAGGACAACATTTCGAAATGAAGAATTAAAAAATACTAGGTAATCATTTTTCATTCCATTATTATCATAACTATCAACAACAAGGAATTGCTACCACGCGATAAGAAATATGTAACTACGCTGGCACAAAAATACAGTCACCTTTTGTCTGTTGTAATGGAAAATACAGTCGTCGTTTATTGACAAACTTTACGTAATGTTCTTTCCCTTCTTTTCGCCTGTGGATTAAACCCTTGCAGTTTGGCGATTTAAATTTAGGACACCCTATGTAGACTATTGGCCAGCGGTGTTTACATACAAGCATTCTCTAAATGCACAGCGCATCTCAAGAAACCCGGAATATAATTAAATATATTTATCGCTGTTTCCCATTGTGTACACTTTCAAAACTCCAATTTAAATTCCAATTAACAGCTGCAAGGCTTCCTGCCAGGCTTGAGTATCCATTATAGCTGTACAACGTTTTCACCTGGTTCGCGGATCGTAAGCGTTCGTCGCAACTTTTCCAAACGAACGAGACGGCACGAAGGATTTCCATCAATCACGTCGTCGTCAGTATCGCTGTACGCGTTTTACGAGATGGAAAAACATGCCGAGTTTTCACTTTTCATCGGTGCTCGAGACACGAGAACGCGCAATTAACCGGCGACGAGTCTCGTAAATCATCGCGACAATTAAACAAGCGACGCTTACGCGAGCACCGTCCAATTAGCAACCAGTCGCAATTATCTTATACGTCCGTGCTCGTAGCGCGACGACTTCCCCATTCATAATTCTATTATTCCGATGAATCGTGAACGCGGTAAAATCGTGACGTGATTGGCACAAAACATTGAAAACAACGATCATATGGATGATATCGAATCATATTGATGTCACTGTCGCGTAATTTTTATCTTTTATTATAGGCAGCTTTTTGTTGTCTGTTGCCGTGACGTGAGATAAATTGTATTCATAAAGGTGAGTTGAGGTTTCATTTGATTTTTTATATAAGTCGATTGAGACGCTTTTAGTTGTAGTAAAATAAATTACGTCGAAACTTGTGGATCTAGTTACTTAATATCGACTATATTTAACTTGAAAATTGTAACAGCTGCGAAATAACACACACACACACACAGACACGCTTCGTATTTTTTCATATTTTCAAAATTTTAATACTACTATTCAATTAAGATGTAAATAATAATAATAGTAATAATAATGAGATTGATAGAAGTCAAATAATAAATACATCAACAATAGTACGAGCATTTCTATAATAATCACGTTAATACGAATTTGGCGTAGTCCGTATATATTAATCTAAACCAGAGAGATATTCTTTGAGTGAAGAAACATATATAGTAATAATAATAATTAATCCTAACTAGAGAGGAATCCTTTGCGTGAAGAAACGCAAATGATTATAATAATAAAAAGTTGATGATCGTTGCTCGTTAATTCCGTTAAATTAGAAGAAAAAAGAAAAAAAAAACAAATTGTATAATATTTTTGCAAGATTACTGAATTTTGGCTTCAATAGATATATTAGTATTGATACAAAGATACATTGAAGACGTTCAAATTTTAAATATAATGTTAATTTCACTTAATATCTTCAAAACCTATTTAATAATATAAAATTAAAATATTTATAACTGGAATTCAGTTTGCTACTTAAAGTAAACTTCAGTTTAGTTAATGAACGAATATTCCTAAAAAGGTCATTGCTGTCATCAGAATGATTTTCTTAGTTGTGAACAAATTTGTGACAATTGTCGTGCACTTAAATGTTACTTCAATCTCGTTACAATCGAATATTAGTATTTATAACATCTTTTTTTCTAAGAGATAATAAGTGTACTGTTAAATTGTTATGCATGAGATTTGGTTCATTATTTTGATTAAAATAATCTAATGTAACATAATAAGAATTTAATTAGAAAAAAATAGGTACAGTCTGTTTGATTTATACAAATATATTAAATGAATTTGTTAAGATCCCTTCCGTTTGAATAAAAAGTATATTTTCAAATGTAATTTTCCTTCAATTTGATGATGGATTTCAGGAAACTAAAGGTCGAAGTTATTATTTGATAAAGTCAAAGTTATGAAAATGTTGATATTATGAAACTAAAATGTATATGTTAATGAAACATTAAAATGAATTTCTACAATTATTAGCTCGTCTTTGCTATGTTGAAGAAAATTTCTATATTAGCGTTCCACTCCGCAAATTTCAACACCAACTATGTCAACAGTCCCGATTACCGGCGATCAATCTCGCATGCGTGTAACACATACATGCCCGATCAGCCATAATCAATCTCAAACACCATCAGTGCACATTCCAACCGCGAAACTTCGAAACCTCCAAGAATCTATACATCCTACGTAACTTCACAGAAAATCTACGAGCACTCCTTTTACAACGCGAATAGATCAACGACAAATAAAAACCACGCAAGTAAAAGGAAATTTACTGTTAAATACACCAATGCGATCTCTCTGATAAATGAATGACGTTATTCCGTATCGTGTTATCATTTACTAAACCGCCTATTAAGGCAAGTATTTCCTAAAAGAAATCTAAGAAAACCTAAAAATGATACGAGACCACCACCAGAAGCTCGTCTAACCGGTATCGATTTACCATTAATCTAAGAAAACTTGACTGCGTTACCGGAAAATAGGATTTTTTTTTTTTTTGTTCAAAATGCGTGGAAATTAGAAAGCAAAATGAGAGAAAATGAGAATGAAAAAGGAAGTCGAACACTTTCCCGAAAGAAACAGAGATAAAAATCGAATCAGCGGCCAGTTAATTGGCTAAACGATATTCAACCCCAGAAATAGCAAGTCGGCCAACAATTTATTGCCGTCGATATTGTAACAGGCTTGGAAGATTGCCTCGATTTAACGGAAATACAGTTCGGCTTGGCGAATACGTGCCGCATTTACATAACAGCGCGCGCGTACGTTACGTTTGCGTGCAATTAACGTTGGCATCGATCAGTACCTGTAACCCGTGGCACGGGCTAATCCTCCGGGATGAATAGACGCAACTCCACTGGCCTCCATCGCGATGAAGCGCCCGTTACAAACGCGCGCCAACGTCATTAACGGTGAAACTACGGCGAGCGGTGATTATGGTGTTACGGTTTGGCATCCGGGTTTCGCGACCAAACAACTTGCCCATTACATCCCCTTTTTCTT
This sequence comes from Bombus impatiens, assembly GCF_000188095.3. Classification (NCBI taxonomy): domain Eukaryota; kingdom Metazoa; phylum Arthropoda; class Insecta; order Hymenoptera; family Apidae; genus Bombus; species Bombus impatiens. The sequence continues at coordinate 116,681 of NT_178126.1, read as the reverse complement.
CTCTCTTTCTTGTCTAATCTTCTGTTACGTTTGTACAACCGGTTAGCGATATCCTTTGGAATTATCATTTTGAGTAGGTACATGAATCTTGTGCACCGAGGTTTACAGTTTTGTGGGTTGCTTTATTAACAGTTTATGAATGGTATTCTTTTTTTAATCGCTGAGTTGAAAGTTTTACGCTTCATAGCATGTTTTTTGAATTTTATTAAATATTTTAGGAAATATTAACATTTTAAAATATTAAATTGAAAAGAACTATTAAAGTTCTTAAAAGAGATAGAGAATTATTTTGAATAATTCTTCTGTTTTCGTAATCTTCGGATTGGAACTTCAACAGAAGATATCATAAAGGCATCTTTATTTTCTAACGTTGATAACGCGTATTTGTTAGATGTTGATGTTTCCTAAAATATTTAATAAAATTGAAAAAACATGCTCTGAAGCGTAGAAGTAATAAAAAGTATAATATGACGTTGTACGCGTATGTTTGACAGAAAACAATCAGATGATGTACTTTGTTTGAGTTTTGAGAAATTAAGATTTGTTTCTATAAGTTCAAAGGAAAATTCGAAAATTTGTTGATGGTATATAATTTAAGCCAACAACACATTATTTAATAAATGGACACGAGTTATATGACATACATGGTAACAATTTTTTTAATATGCGGAAAATATGCTACAAGATGAATATTTCATGTAGACGTGTTACTAACTTGAATTGTTTCATTGGAACTCTAGAAACATAGAAACACATTTTAAATGATGTCTATAGAATTATATCGACGATTCACTCTCCAAGAGTCAAGCACACGGGATCAACTTCTCACGATCAAAATTTACAATCCAGAATGTGTGAACTGTTTCACGGTCGCATTCCAACCGTTCTGGGAACCTCGTTTCTTGTACTTCGAAGAAGTGTTAGGAAAGAGGTATAAACACTGCAAAACAATCCTAAGAATATTCCAATACATATCAATTAATTTGCAAATATTCGTACAATATAAACGAATTATTTACATCAGCCAGATTTAAATTCTCTATATTTCGTTATTGTTGCTAAACAGTTTTATGCAGAAAACATTCAAACGTTAAAAACCAATTAACAGTTTACAATGATACAAATTTCAGTATTATCGAGTATTATTAAACTCTATTGGTTAATTTTTGCTAAATTCCAATTTATTGAAAAACGTATCCGTTAACTTATCAAATTCATCTATTTATCTTCAACTTGAGCGTGAGAGAATCTCTGTTCTTCTCAAGATTCTGTTGTGATCCAATGTTGCATTAATGATAACAACAATGCCTGAGCGTATAAATATTAATGCCACAATCGCGTTTATAAATCAAGTGAAACCAGAGATCTAACACCTGGAAACTCGGGTGCCTGTCAGTTCCCATGGAATTAAAGTCTTCGTACCGACAACGAAATATGTATATACATATATACATATATACATATGTGTATATGTACATATTATTATCCCATTATTATCGCTATACGACGATCATTTTCCTCGAGGCTGAAAGTTTCGAACGAGGGAACAAAAAAGAATCAGATTAACTACTAAACGTGCCGTTTAAAGGATAATTGAGCGGAACATTTTCCCGTTCCAACTTTCTCCGCGTGTTTACGTATATTTTTTTCCCCCGAATCCTCTCTGCACATCCTTCTAACATTTACGGCAATGGACGATAAAGATCGTATACGTAGGTACGATTCGCTCGTTCGTAAACTCGCGTAGTAAATTTGTTTCGTTCGACTTTCAATTCGCGCCAGTTAAATTTTATCTTTCATCTTTACGATGCTACATATTTTCCTAACACTTTGCGCGACGTTACTGAAAGAGATAGAAGATAGAGAAAGAGATATATCGGATTGAGATAGAAGATACGAAGGCGTTTCTTAAATATCATGCATTTCTGTGCAATACAAACTTTCTTTTTCATTGAGGCAATTGGAACCTTCGTATAGAGATTATTTTTCAATACAACTGCACATTCTGTGTAAATTATCAAACAAATTACATACAATTAGGATACATTGTTAACTATAATTTTTAATATATCAGTGATTGTTAGCGCATCGTAAATTATAATACATTATTTTCGTATATTATTAGATTATAAATTCTAAGGAACGAATAAGTAAGATTATATTGTTTAAACTCGAATTAATAAAAATTAGCTTTTCTTTCGCCGTTCTAGAAATTATTTTATGCTTGTAAAATATAGATTTATCATGTGAATTACAAGTGCGGACAAAATATCCATACATTTAATTTATAGCGTATGAATATAATTTTTAATGATGGCTATGCTCGTTAAAAAAATTTATTAATGCTGAAAATTCACGATATTTGTATAGAGTTTCAGAGTTTGGATATATAAATTTTACCGTTCACCTAATTCATAAATTTCTCTATATTTCTATGTGAAATATTTCCCTATATTTATTATATGAAAATATTTATCATATTTATTATATAATAAAAATAAACTGAAATAGGCAAGCAAAATTTTTAATCATTCCATGTTAAAAATGATCAAAAAATTTGCTTCGACGGCAAAATTCAGTGACTCTCGATACAGTAATTATATCAACATCTAACACCTAAAATATTTCCGTGTTATACATTTGAAAAACTGCTCCATCTTTTTATAACGCTCCGTATAAACGAAAATTTAAAAAATGAAGTAACATAATGTCAGATAAAAAAGAATGAAAGATTGATAAGTACTTATGCAGATGATTTACCCTAAAATATAATTTTATGAACCTTCGTATTTTTTACTATCACAATCATATTGTAAAATTACAGTCCTCTTTCACACCGTTTACCTTTTAAACATTTTTTGAGCCATCGGTCTATTACATTTCGTTAAAGGGATTAATATTCCACAAAATTTACAAATATATGCTTGTAATCCTCTCCATGAGAAATCTTCCATGTACATGGTATCTCATGAGTAATTCACCAGCAAGAAACTCATTAATTTACACGGTTGGAGAGATTTCACGTTTAATGGAGTAAAAACATCGAGAACGGGAATCACAGAGAAATGAATAGTGCCTCGTTTTTGTTTGGTGCGTGGCGCGATAATGTTGGATGGTCGGGAACACGATCGCTAATGACGAGCAATCATTTATGGTGAACCACAATGTACGACTTCGCCGTGTCTGCTGTAACGACGAAAGTCATCGACACCGCTAAAGCGTGTGTTACCATAAATTTAAGGAATCCTTAACATCGAGGAACACGATGTATTTTCTTGAAGGTTTCTTACGTATATTTTGTATCGTTTAGGTTTTTTGCTTCAGAAGATCTTATACTTTGCTGATTCATGCTATGATAACGATGTATTCATTTTATACCTCGAAATATTTTTACGATATATAAATAAATAATAGTTGGCGCTTCTTTGATTAATGTAACTCTTTTTTTAAATCAATGTTTTGCTGTATTAATGCTTCCTTTACATTGTTATTTACATTATTATTTACATGAATTATCCTTAATGAATAATAATTTCTTTTGAATATATAAAAATAAATATTAAAATAAATTACTAGCTTTCTCTTTTCAATTTACGGATTAGAATACCAAATACTGGAAAACTAATCAAAATTTATTCGTTTTTATTCGTAATTTAATCGTTTCATAAAATAAATAACTTAAAATCATAGAGGATATTAAATAATCTGGGAATTATAAAATACTGAATGGTATAAGAGAAATTTGAAATAAATAGAATTCCCTTATTTATATTTATACGTCCAATTTGACTCTACACAAACATAAATTACGTTTAAAGGAAAAAAAAGTGATAGATGTTAGGTATTTTTATTAGACGCGAGCAGATCTCGACATAATTGGCTCTGAACGCTCGTTGACGTTCGCGAGTTATGGTGAGAAAATTCGTATCGATCTATCGACACAATTCAGGGTACGAAGGACAAGAAAGTAATTCCTAATGAAAGGTTTCGCATCGAACTTCGGATTCGCACGCTCTATACGATGGACTCTTCCGAGCAATTAACGACCGGCAACGCGAAACGACTCTGATTAATGTAATTTCGTAACGATCGATGTTCGGTCAGACGACGAGCTGATCTCTCATGTCTAACGTAGCAAAAAGTCTCGTTATTGGCTCACGTTTCGAAATGGATTCTGCGTATACAGGGTGGTCCTTTATGGCTATCATTTAAGATGCTTGGTTGGTTAAAACATCTAACACGCTTCGGATCGAGAAACTGCTGATTTGACCAGCTGATCGATTTGATCTTGTGAAACTATGTTGTTGCATAATAAATTTCGTTTCCAGATAAATTATATTCATAGGTAGAACTTATTTTCGAACGAAAATTTTTTAGATAAAAGTCATCTCAATATGAGAAATGAAAATGCAAGAATTTTTCTGTACGGAAGTCGTCTGATATTGCGAATTAAACTTAATGAGATCTTTTAATTGCTATTCGCACAAACATTTCGATATTAATATAATTTTTTTGAGAGGTAATATATACTTTATATATTCTTTATTGTCACTTTAGGATAAATTCAAGAATGTGTATAAGATATCCTTATGCTGTTACGTGAATAAGCCCTTTGAGATCTTCGACTACGTTTTTTGAAGCAATGTTTCAGAAAATTATCTAATTACGTAGAAATATATGGAAAATTATTTCCGATATACAAAGGTTGAACATTTATTTGTACTGGAAAAATTTCGCGACAGGTATCTTATTTTATGTGCAAGTATATAAAATTAATTTTCTTGCATTTCTCAATGAACTATATAATTTTTATTATATTACATAAATCATCAAGAACGATTTACTACTGTCATCTGAATAAAAAAATTATATTCGTATCTTAGCTCTACTAAGTATGCGTATTCAGTAAGATAAATAACATGATTGAAATAAAAATTTCAACAATTATTTGTTATTTTTATCTAGTCTGCAAAATATGTATTTCGAATGCTACGTGATAAATATTCTCGTAAACTGGAAAAATTCGAGTTTTCTGAAATCAACTGCAGGTTTCAGAAGTTAACATTCCTTTTCTAGAAATATTAGTTTTGAACAATTTAAAAAACAACGTATTTTCGAAACATCAAAATGTATCATTTTCGAAAAGATAAAAATGATAAATATTCATTGAAAATTCATTTTTTACGATATCTATTTCCGTAACGTTAAAAAGCATACTCATCGCTCAGCATGAAATATAGTTCTTTAAGATCGACATTGATAAAAAGTTGATGATTGAAGAAGTTATGAAACATTAAACATGCTTCTTGTACCTCATTCCATGTGGTAAGAATATTCCGTGTTCTCTATGTTTTTTTGTTTTTTATATTCAACAGTGTAATTTTAGAAATTGAAGGGAAATTATATAAGCGTTGCCAAAGTTGTATAATAAATATACCAAGAATTATAAATGACAAGGATAATTAGAATTGTCTACTGCATAATATAAGAATGTTTGGCGTGACGTTTTCTCAATATTGTATCAATCTTCATTAGCCTACGTAGGTCAATATAATTTTATTTTATGATTTAATGACAAAAATGCACATTTTGTACAAATCAAACTTAATTGAATATTACCGTGAATTTGTAATCTTCTAACGTCACTTTGACGATGCAGTTTTTTTTTAGCTAAATTATGCCGCCCATTGATGGTATCTACATATACATATACATATACATATATCTCCAGGGATCAAGATATACTATACAATATAAAAGTCAGGACTAAATAAAGAAATAAATATACTTGTGATCTGCTTGGTTTAGGCATATAAATTAATCTCTTCGATAAAAATTAATAAGTTACCTTATCTTTATTTTTTTATAAATATTAAAAATAACCACAAACTTTTGAACCATAATATACATCTCCTTGATATAAGTTAAAGATTGATCAAAGCGTATTCTTCATATCATTTCTAATAATTTAATGGTAAGAAGAAATAAATATCTATCTTCTTTCTTCTAAATATAGGAAAGCTTTTATTTAGAAACAATCTGATATCGAGAATTTTGAAAAAATTAAACCACAATTAGTCCAAAGAATACTCAAAATCGCGAATTTTTAATCCCAAAGAACCACAAAATATTTTGTGGTGGACACTACGGTTATATCCAGACAATTAAATATTCAGTTGCAATTAAAGGGTTTGCAGCGATAAGGAGATAACTCCAACATGTAAATTGTATTTATTAGAAAAGAAAGTAAGTCATAGGTTTCACATTAAAAAGTGCAAAAGTTAACTACTACGAATATTAGTGGACTATGAATTTCTAGCAAGTTTGTAAAAACAATTTGATTTTAATTGATTTTAAGTTAGTTTCTGTTGGTTTACTTGAACTACTGGAAAGTGGTGTAGCCTCCTCATATTGTAGCAACTCAATTCAATTATTTGTTTAAATACCTACTCTTAATGTGTGTTTGTTTTATTTTAATGAAAATATTCTGTTTTATATGCATTGATTATTTGATTATAATTAGATTACGGATTTTCATACGAATTCATATTTTTGTTAATAAAAATAGCAAAATGAAATCTAATCAGAGATTGATTCCACTTACTAAATATTATAATAATTATTTCACTCTGGACATTTTATATATTTTTATATAGGTGTCGTGTGCATTACGTGCAGATAATATACAAAACTTTATAAACTATACATACGTACAAATCTGTAGTGTAGTTATAGCAAAGAAAGGTCGATACTCGATCAATTGAGTATCCATTTTATTTTGTATTTACTAAAAAACAATTTTCATCACACGTGTTCATATTCTACATTGACAAAACAATACAAACATACTGGCAGGTTAAACGATTTAGATAGATATAATATTATCTACTAGCATTAAAGTAGATCACCCTGTATACCGTACACATGTTCGCGAGACAGATGCGTCGACATGAATTGAAAGAGTCGCGTGACGGCCCCGATTTCTGCAATTAAAAGACAAAACCGTACGACTAATCTGCTCCTCGAATGATCGTGGGATCGCGGCGATAATCTGTGCGATACGCGGAACGCGGCAGATAAGCAACTTCTATTTGCTCTGGACGCTGTAATTACCGATCTAGAACGTCACTAGATTTCGATTTACGGAACTGTCCCACAAGACAACGAGAAACCGAGACACGCTGCCGGTCGTTCGATTGAACGACAACATGCGATCGCACCATTCTCGCTATTAACTTTATCGTTCGAATCGCTGCTCTGTTCTTTAACCATTGTTTGCGTTATTTCGCTGCTTTGTTATGGTCTAAATTGATTCTAGGAAAATATCTTTGCTCTTCCGGTATAATCGTGTTTCTCGAGCGTTAGTGGACAATGTTGAAGTGTTGAATTAGAAACCCTGGATACTCCTGTACATTATTTTTTAATTTTTTGATATGTTTGTGTCGATATATTTGTAGTTTATCGATTAAGGACATTAGTGAATCGGTAAGTTAAAAGTTATAGATTATAGACTATTATAATTTCATAATTTTACACCAAATAGGATAATCAACTGACCTATAATTTGTGAAATTCATTTATAGAGCTTCACTTGTTTCATCGCTAAATTTGTTGCTATTATACGAGAAAACTTGTTAACGCTGATAGTTTGTAAAACTGCATTTATTTGGATCCACCAGGAGATGCTTCATTTAATAGTTCACTGATTCTTCCCACTGCTTCGTCTCGTTGTTCAAATTCACGTTCAGATAATTCGGATATTCGCAATATTCATGTTATTCAAATACTTTTTTATTTCTCTCAAAAAGAAAATTACCCCAGCTGTTTAATATTCATACTCAAAATTAAATACTTAAAATTCATATATACTTCTGAATCATACCTCGACATTAACCGACAAGCGATTCAACCAATCCCGAATTAATAATTCTAAAATATTAGTCTATTATAAATCTAATATAATTCTAAAAACTAATAATTCTATCTCTCACTTTTTCACGCGAAATCTCCCTGAATCCACTCTTCCACCACCCCAACTTTCGTTTCCATCCATGCGTTCCCTCATTTCGTATTCAACAAGTCGGCACTTTCGTTTCGAATTTTTTCCATAAACCGTGCACCACTATTTCACGTCTATCAGCAACGCGACTTTCACAGACACGTGCGCGATATCTCATTGCACAAGTGCGGCTGCAGGCACCGCGGATAATCGATTCCGGATTCCGGTCCTTCGAGTCGATCCTGAGGCAATGCACAGCTTCGAGAGGCGATCAAATGGACCTGTCCCTCCGTGAAATTGTCTCGAATTAACGGCGACTTTTCGGCGTGTAGTTGGTAAACGATCATCGATCGAAGGCTTGTGGTAACGTCGTTTAACGACGCTTAACCGATGTTTACAATGGATTCGTGACTTTGCTTTCGCGGGGCGAATAAGTCAATCGAGATGATTTCGCGAGTAATTCGACCAACTTACGATTATTCGTACCGTTGCACGCCATTTATTTTCATTCTGGTTTACGTGTACACGTTCGTGAGATCTCGCAAACCGCGACCGCGTGATTATCAGTGGCGGATTGACTCGTGATCATGATGTATACAAGCTCGGGAAAGTATTAGAGCAGTTGCAGACATCTCTTATGAATATGTTACGTATATTACGAAACATTTTGAATTTTCATTAGCACTGGAGAAAATTTGAAGATATTTAGAATTAAGCAGTTAACGTCAAAACCACGTTACACAAAACATCGATCATTTTATGTGATAAATGGCTCAATTTTAATATTCTTTGGGTAGATGATAGCTGTGAATATTAATTTATTTATTAATATTAATTAATTGAGAGAATTTAACAACTTTTTCGAATAAACTGTCACGGTACTGTCATAAATGAAGAGGCTATACGCGATTCTCATAATATTTAGTATTCATGACTTTTTATCAAAATTAGAACAGTATGATGGAAAAGATTTATGATGAAATGTATATTAAAAATTCTAGGGGAAATATTTGATTCGAAAGTTTGATTTATTAGCGTAGATCGAGTATACTACGAAATGGTAGATTCGTTGAGTGAATTAACGACAAAACGTAATTTATTGTTTGACTTGGATTTTGAATTCAGTTTTTAATTAATATATGAAAATATAAACACTTACGAAACGTAGTTGAAATTTCAATTTAATATTGTGAAAAATTAGGACACTTGGACTATATTACGTACTACATGCGCTCACGGATATTGTATAAGAAAATAATTTAGTATACATAAGAGGTGCGAAAGCAATATATTTACATAGTTAAGGCAATTTAATTGAAATGAAATGAAATGAAACGAATGTGTTATAATTCAACTATTTTTCGTTTGTGAATCAATTTCGTAAAAAAAAAAAATTATTCAAAATTTCCAAATTACATAACCCATTCCTAAAAATCATTATTCTCGTCGTTAATGTAATTCACATTTAGCCCATTAAAATGCTTAATTATTAAAATAATTGCCTTCCCAATGCGCGTAAATGAATTTAATGAACGGTCACAAATTTATAACTCGAATAGAAATTTGGTTCAACTGGAATCAAAAGTCGAATTTCAACCACACTCGTTTGTTTCCAATTCAATGTCAGCTATTATCTCACGCGACAAACGACATGTGGCATAAAATTTACGAGTTTATCAAACATGCGTTGGAGTGTTAAACATCAATACAATTAATATGCAAAACTTACGACGTTGTATGCCTAATAGTCTTCTGTCTTTTTACATTCACGTGAACGCGTCTGGCAAACATTGTGAAACAGAATGTGCGCGCGTAAGCATATGTTTAAATTTTACGTTTTAATGTTTGTAAAAGGGAAAATTATCGAACATAGTCGAATAAATAAGATGCAAATTAGCAGCAACAAGCAAATATCGAGCACAACTTTACGTAAGACGTACTTGCTCACAGAAGCGAACATGAAGCATCCATTACGTCAAAGAATGTTAAATATTTTCACTCACTAAAGGGGATTATCGGCGTCTGTCACACTAGCTCTTACTTCCTACAACAAATAGTAACAATTTGTATAAGTATTAGTTATTTAATGTATGTAATTTAAATATTAAGATTTATTAGATAAATATTATTATTATACAAATATGGTATAATTCATATAAAAGAAAGAAACAGGGAATTTCTAAATAGTAAAATTTATTATATCCACCAAATCGGTAATTAATTGCTTCAACGTAACGTAAATAAATATTTCTCACACATAAACAGTTATTTATGTTCAGTTCGATAATAATTTTCTTCATAAACCTATCTCCTGTTCTTTCTCACAAACTACGGATATATATGTATATTTATGAAAAATTTTTAAATATAGGAATGCAAATAAACAGAAACGTATAAAATATTCAAAGTCTAGTACTCGTTATAATAATCGCTGGATGAAGCAAATCTGCGTGTTGCTTTCATTTGTTTAGTTGCCTTCGTAAGAACATGAATATGCATAAACTTCCATAGTGTATTAATAAACGAATATTGGGTGGCTGTCGTTTCTCCAGCAGTTTCTCTTTTTTTTTTTTGTTATTTGAGTTTATCGATGAACGGTGATTTTATGCGCAGCGAGCATGTAATCTGTACGAGAAGGATTTCGTCGCGGAGCACAATGTGACAATTCAGAAGAAAAATCAAAATTCGCGGGCCACGTTCGCAGATCACGTTCGTACGTTCGCAGGCAACGTTCGCACGTTTACAGGTCACGTTCACACGTTTGCAGGCACGTTTTCATGTTCTTACATTTTACAGTGCGGCATTTGAATGAGGATTTGGGATAAAGATACAAAAAGTGCATATAGTTTTCCTGAAACTTGATAACAGGGTATCAGACGTAAGAGACTATTCATCAAATCTTTGTTAGTTATTTTCCTCACTCGCTGACTCAGTTTAAATATCATGAATATTTATTTCTTTGTCCAATCACACACAGTGACGTTTAAGTAAATGTAGTGCCGATTCCGGAAATAATCTTGTCATTTTTTCCTAAGTGTTATGCGGAAATCATTTATCCTTCCCCCCATTTCGTCACATATTGTGTTGACATCTAGTAAAGAACGAAGAGTTTTTGTAGTCTTTAAACTTTTCTTGAAACAAGTATAGTCAGAGATCCATTTGTCCATTTGACAAAAAAAAAAAAAAAAAAAAAAAAAAGGAAGAAATAAAGAACATCCAGTATAGCAGTCCGTAGCAGAAAGAAGTTTCAGCAATGTAGCATGATACTTTCTTGACACAGAACGATCAAAATGATAGGATAGTTTGAACCGTCATTGTTAAATTACTCGAAAGTAAAAAAAAAAAAAAAAAAAAAAAAAAAAGAAAAAGGAAGAAATAAAGAACATCCAGTATAGCAGTCCGTAGCAGAAAGAAGTTTCAGCAATGTAGCATGATACTTTCTTGACACAGAACGATCAAAATGATAGGATAGTTTGAACCGTCATTGTTAAATTACTCGAAAGTAAGAAATTTTTCGATTGTAAACTAAAATTATACGTAATTATACGTACAAATTTTTCATATTTAAGGTGTAACAAACACTATTTAACAAGAATTAAAGAAGGAAGACGTATAATGATCGAATGAACTACTTTTCAAGTTATTAGATTTTGACTTACAGACGATTTTTATTTAACAATTTTGGGGGAAATTATCGTTTACGTTTATATAACTTGCTTGCAAACTGACGATATCATCGAATAATAAGATTAAAATCGAACAATGACTATTTCGATTTTTGTCCACTGCACGCTGCAATGTGCGACGGTGTACAAGGAAAAACGCAAAACGCTTTCACCTGGCTCGTCCTTGAACGTTCCCGCGCTACGGTACGATACAGCAGCAGCAGCCAAGGAAACTCCGGAAATTCAACACCGTCGGCGATCGGACGTTTTAATTAATCATTATCGGATAACGGCCAACGAATGTTGAATTCGATACGATAGCTTAACGACCCGTACCCACTCGACTCCACCGGATTGAGATGTTCAACTTGGGGACGGAAACCGATATACGCGATCGTTTCATAACCCTTTGCCTTTTAACGTTTAATCGTATTCGTGATTATAATTGAAATGTAAAACATACGAGTTGCATTTCAAGACGACATATGAAAAGTGTGATAAGCACATTTTTGTTAATTCTTAACTGCAACTTAATTGATATTAGTTGCACACACATATATATAGATGTTAATAACATATATATAAAAATAATGTTACTAATACGTTTTCATGTTTAAGAGCAATTTATTTTAAATTATTTTTATCCATTTATGGTTTACAAATTTCTTGCAAACATCTTAAGCGAAGTAGAGGATGATGTTTTTAGAGGATGATGTGTAAATGTTAAATTTATGGTTTCAACATCTTTCACAGCAATTATTCTTCTTATTCGCGATGGTTAATAATAAGATTCTGACGTTCTTATTATACATCTTTCTAACATTGTCTATATGTAACTTATAATGACAAAATTTCAGCATATTCAGAAACGTATGTCTTACCTACTTTCCAAATAATTATAACTTGTTGCCTCTATTATCTTTTTCATAATGAAAAAAAATTATCATGATTCAAAAATGGAATGAATAATTTTTTGTTAGCTTTTTTATTCATTTATAAGGTAACAGTGTTATTATAAATGTTTTTAGCATATGTGTGCAATATGCCTAGTAATCCAATAAAATGATTTTATGTTGTAACCGAATGGAGATTGGCACGTGTCCAGTGAATCGACAGGCCAACTTGCTGCTCGTAAATTTCGCTATAAAATACTATTGATACTCGATGAAAAAGATATACCATTGTTTCATCAAGGAATTGCAAAGGTGGCCTTCATACCAATACCAAGACCACTTCAACCAACGTTCGTACAAGATATCGACCTTCTGCCTTGATAATCAAATAATAGACACTTGATATTGTTTTCTGAAACGTTTACAGCTTGCAATAAAGTGTTTCCAACCTTAGTGATCGCTTGATTTCATCGTATTAAAAAAAAAAGAACGATAGAAATGTGATGGTATCATGGATACAGTAAACATAGTTAAATGAGTATCTAAGTTGTATTTACAATATTCCAATTTTTAATTAATATGGAAATTCTTAACTAACGTCTCCATTTCGTAATTTATATTTTAATATGAAAGTTTAATCCCTGAATTTCAAAAAGCAAGGCTTTTATTCAATGATTTTACATTGAAATTTTTATGTAAGAGAAAATAATTATTAAAACACACGCTGAATATTTATGATCGAAGCCTAGTTTTCGAAGGAAATTTCTTTATATAGAATTATACAGCTGAACTTTAATATTTTTACATAAAACGTTATTCTCTCAGTATAGTTCTTGTTATATAGTCTTGTTAATAGGGAAACTTGTTAATTTTGAACATAGTGTTTACTAAAATAGAGTCTTCATAATAAAGTCTTCGAAATATAATACAAACTAATTTCCTTGATAATACACATGGCTAGTTAGTGTCAGCTTTATTCTGTGATAGCAGTGACTATTTATTTCTCTCTCTCTTTCCTAGATGCTGACTAACAAATCTAAATGTCCATCGTTGTATAGCATTGACTTATGATACAATCTACATCATTTTTATGAACAAAAATGTCTTTATATTTACTATTCGGATTCGAACAAGGAGAATCCAATGAAACTTTGAAAGATTGTACTTGTTTTCATGTGATCAAACACAGGATGAGTACACAGCTGTTGTGTATTAACAAGTGCACAATGAGCGAGGTCGTTTTTTGCGTATGTCGATCGATGAGTCTCGATTTTTCTTGCTTCCTATCAATGGTATGGAAAAAGGTACAGTGGCCTTGTGAACTGAACAAGTAACGCGGTAACATCGTTGAAGGTTGATTCTTTTTTGTTCATTTTCAAGATAATCTTTAAAACACTTGCAGATCATCTTTCCCACTTCCTCGTGGAATAAAGAAACGAAGATGTTAATACTGCCCTGATTGTCTTAAGACGTTGTCTTAACCTTCAATCAGTTCAATTAACAAACTTTGTTGCAGAGAAGGTTGTTCCATCCAAGATGTTATTTCGATTGAAGAATTCATTTTGTGCTAAAATTGTTATGTTCCCGTATGTGATGTGCATACAATTCCATATTTTTATGAGTAAATACAATTTTTATTTTTAAATAATACAGGAAATGAAATCTAAATAAAATTTTCAATGTAGCACTTTAATTTCGATATATTATATATTTTTGCATAAGTATTAGTAGTCTACTTGTTACAATAGAATATTTACTGAAGCCTTAAATTTGGAGTAAACAGTAAATATCGGACAAGATCGTCGTAAAAAGAAAAGTTTATTCTATTAAAATTAGGTAATAAATAGTATGTTCTGCATAAATTTATTATTTTTGTTTATGTATAAGATCGTTTTATTTTTATACATTTATATTATACTACGTGTATATAATACACAAATTGTTATAATCCTTGTTTCTACTTTTTTTTATGATCCCTGGTAATGTTTTTAAGTTTTAGGAAAGAAGCATGCGAATGATGTCAATCAAGGCAACACATTTGTTTACATGATTATTTATTCAGTTTGTATTGTCACTTTGTCAAAGTAGAACTATGGAGTGACATTACAAAAAAATCAAGGTGACCTTTTGAAACAATTAGATAAGCCTAGACTGTCATAGCAATTTTTCTATTGAACCTATTCTACATGTATGCGACATATTTGTTAGTACAATCGATAGTAATATTTCAGATAATAATGTTAACTGTCTCACGTTCGGTGTCTTTTTATCAATTCGTGCAAGCATAACATTGATAACGTTATTAATAAATCGCTATCAATTATTTAAAATTAACTGATAACGTACATGTATAGTCAACTATGTTTATCGCATGAATTTAAAAATAATACGATTGGCTGTATCATTAATAACCTAGTCGAAACAATATATTATCTACTTTTTAAGTATATAATTTTTAACGTTCAATGTTATTTAATGGTCTATAAAACTGTTTCACATTTTACACTCAATATTTCTTTATCCTCTTCCAATTTAAATGTTAATTAAAAACCAATAATTATTAATGTCGGAAATATCATTCTTGACATTATTTAATTATAATGATGAATAAATAATGAATAATTATCGTATTGTGATTTGTAAACATACAAAAACGTAATTTCGAAACAAAATATCGAAGTTGAATGTAATCGCGAATTATAAAATTTCGGTTATTTCTTCATAATAATATTAACAAGCTCGAATACTTTTTAAATCAAACTGACACTCAACTAATATGTTGATTCAAGATAACATGTTAATTAGTATCGATCGTATCGTTTTACATTCTTCTCTTGGTTAATAATAAGGGCCAATATATTGTGTGTATGTGAAAAAGAATCTGCAAGATCCTTATTTTTCATAATTATCTACCAAATATGTATACAAAACAGTTTGATACGTTAAAGGGCCAAATATATGTATAATGATAGTGTATCTACGTAATAAACTTTTTCCAGTCATTGATATTATAGTATATCCGTGATATTTTAAATAAATTATTTTGTATATTTTTTTAGTAATAACAAAATATTCTTTATAATATAATTAATAACACTTTACCATACTTCGAAATTTATGGTTGCATTATATCTTTCCAATTTATCGCAATCACATTTGAAAAATGTGAGACAAAAACGAGATAAGATAAATCATTTCTGTTGATTTTCTAATTTCAATGCCATCTAGTGGCTAACGTTGTACTATAATATATGATATAGTGAAAAAGGGAAAATAACCTGTCAAGTTCACAAACATAAATTTAGAAAAGATATGTAGATAGTAAATAGCTAATGTTCTGTCAATGAGTGATTAAGCAAGTAAAGTAACAATTAATATTTATGTAATACGTTAACCAATATTTTTAATGGGTTCGAAAGACAGGCAAAAACACATAAGTACAAATACACAACTTACCCACAATGAATAATTTGATAATCAATAGTCTTGGTAATATGAGATTGATCGAATATAATTATTACATTCTTAAAAATATTGGGAAGTCTATTCTGCTACGATTCTTGATCTTCGATTGGAAACGATTCTATACGTTATTCTTATTAATATCTGTTTTGAAAATTTAGCAATGTCACAACTACTAGAGATTACTATTATACAAAAAAATTGTCCATAAAAACTCGTCGAAATTAACAAACTAACCGAAGAAGCTTTTTTATGCTTCCAACATACTTATACATTTGCACGTATTAATCGAATCCTCAATAGAACTATCCCAACGTATTCAAAAATTTTTTCTCACAAAATACGATCGTACGATCGCCAACTTGAAAAATACAATAAAATTCCGTATCTATAAACTTTCTCTATCAAACGTCATCGAATGGCATTTAAACCGCGAAAAACGAATCTTTTCTAGCGAGAACGCGTTCATTTTTATCGAAGTGAAACCCAGTCGCAAGTTCCTCGAGTTTCTAACGAGTTTCACCGTTCGGCGCGAGGAAGATTTATGTCTGCAACGGCCAAGGGAATACATACTATATCCATTGGTGCAACGTCGTCGTAGAAGAGAGAAGGGGACGACGTTGAAAACGCGATCGATCGTTGAAAGATCGCGAGACGATCGACGGACCGTGTCTTTCACGATCGTCGCGTCGGTTCTCGCCCTTATACGGCGATGACCGGTTTGCAATGAACTTATCAAAAGCCGCTCGAGCGAGACGGTTCGATCATTGATCATTATCTAGTTGCCGGTAATAATCGGTCGATGGGACGCAAGAGGTTAAGTGGACCGATCGCGCACAACGTAATGGCGACCGATTTAGCAACCGTTTCGGACAAACCGGCGCGCACGATCCTTCTAAATTAGCGCCGCTTCAGGACGCGACGTGATCTCGTCTGTCCGCCTTTCTTCCGTCCACGGGCCACGATCGCCTTTTTTAAACGATCGCCGACCCAATTTCCCGAAACCCACTAACAGGATCTCGGCGTTTGGTGATTTTAAATGAACCTGAACACTGTGACACGATTTGGGGTACGGAAAGTGATGTCGTAATTCGCAAAAACGTGTCTTGCAGCTCGGGACAGTTTCGATCGAATTGAACAAATCGACCGAGTTGAAATGTAAATACTCTGAGTGTTAAAAAATAATAACACGAATATTTTTATCTACAGTACGTGTGATAAATGCAACGTGTCTCAAAAAATAGTCCCTCTTCGTGTTTTTAAATTGTTTACGAGGGAAATGAAAAATTCGTCGATTTCTTTATGCGTATGATTTATCGAAGGTTGAAAGTTATAAATGTGGAAAATCATATTAGTATCAAATAGTCACCATCAGTTGTTGGGGTTTAGAAAACATTTCGCCACTCTTCTAACAATCGTGACATGGAATTCCAGCTTTTGAATGAAGGATTACGTTTGAATAAAGTACAGTTAATGATCAAATGTCATAAATTGGAAATTCAGCATATTTTTTTCCTAAATCAACCCTACTGTTCTCCCTACTTCTTCTTCACGTTTGTATCTCTTCAGATACCTTCTTTTCATGGAATACTTTTCTTCTGGTATACTCTCTTCACAAAAGATATAGAATACACAAAGACGGTAAAATTATAAAAACCACCTACTGTATATCTTGATAAAATCTATCGAAACATAACATTCAGAGGTTCGGCTCGTACAGATCCGCGAAGAGAACAGCATGGTTAAATATTCTATTCTTCGATATTATTGTTACGTATTCTTGAAATATACTAATTTTTCAATATCCTTGTTTATCATTCGTGACATATTCTATTTTCAGTATTCTGTAAATACAAAACGCAGATTGAAATGTTAAATTGGAGGTTATTGATTTTATAGAGTTAAAAGAGATTGAAAGGTACAGTGTAGGTCGAAGCTAGATTAAAACTGGAGTACACATATAGGTTAAATTGGAAGGAATTGATTTCAGGGGGTTGAAAAGGTTCGTAGAAAATATTACAGTGTAGGTTGGAAGTGAATAGGGTGTAGGTGGATACGTAGGTGGTTGTTGGGTGGAAGTGAATAGGGTTTTAAGCGAACACGTGGGTGGAAGTTGCCGAGTAACAGAGAATAATAGAGTGTAGGTGACTACGTAGGCAGAAATTGTTGGGTGGAAATGTCAAGGTTATTTCATTCAAATGAGCGATGATGTATCCTTATCGTACGATATGACAGAATGGGGTGGAATAAGATCAACTTTATCTTATCTTGAATGATTGCCTGTGTAAGGTAATACGTTTTTTTTTTTTTTTTTTTAGAGCAAGGAACAAATTGCTATAATGTGATCATTGATGGTTACTGTTGTCAATCTACAAACACTGAAATAATAATATTTTCACATATATTCATTTGGTCAAATAAATTATTATATTGTATAATTATATCTCGTAAAACGTAATTTTTTAAGAGAATGTTACTAAAGAATGTGTAATACTATTCAACGTACTGTATATCTTTGTTTTCTAAATTTTCCTCCAGCGATACCAACGTTGAAAAGGAAGATGGCGATGAACTTGCGAAAATTGTATAAAATTCGAAAAGCCAATATCTTTCAGAAATACTATCAGAAATACGGTATCTGGATGACAAAGTTACATAGGCTAATAACCTTATTCCGGTGAAGTGTAAAAGCACATTTATTTCAATCGAAGAAAACGAACACTTCATACATTACGACCTAACATATGCATATTAATTTTCCTGTTTCGTTTTATCAATTTTCTATACTTGTAGAAACACGAATTTATCTTGTTAGGAAACGAACCGATAAAAATGTACATGAGTTATTGATTATAGTATGATCTACTGCATGATCTAACATCTACTGCTTCTTTGTACGCTCACAAAAGTTCATTTGAACTGGTGCACGATATTTCATACAAATCCCTGGAGAGTTTCTACCTTACATAACACACTGGATGCTCTGCTAAACGATAAAGCCATTTACACCGGCTGTTTTACCAAACGATGAAGTCATTCCAACGGATGATCCTTTAATTATTTTCATCAATATATTAATGTTGCACGTTGATCAAGCAGTTCACGACCCCTTACTTAATTTCAATCATCCGGCCCGCTCGGAAACATTAATAAAATCATCAATATTACGCGCCGAATAATGTAACAGACATCAGAATCGAACATAAGAGAAGATAGAATTAAATTAATGACACTACCGATCGCGATTCGTTTCAATCGGTACTTTTTATACTTCTGTTTGTAGAAGCTGTTAACACAAATGTCATTTCATGTCGAACCTGATTAATGAAATTTGCATACGCTCAGTAAATCTCAGCGGTCCTTTACTTCTACGAGTCTATGAAGCAAAATGTTTGAGAAGGTGAAACTGGAAAGTCGTAATTTCAGGCTACTAAATACCTTAGGATTATTCCGTACGAAGACGTGTAATTAACATCATTATGTACGCGTGCTTGTTATCTTACAGTTGCCTCTAATGTAAAAAGAAATGTACGTATATAAACTAGTTATAGCGGTATAGTTTGAGAAAAATAATTAATTCTCATCGCGTATGAGAATGATGAGATACAGCTTCCTCCTACGAAATTTCGTTCTCATATCTTTTATTAGATTTTTTTACGCGTCATTCATTATCAGCGTTTCTGAGGTTCTGACGTCGGTTCAATGAATTATCCTACATGTTAACGTTTGCAATAAGTACAGTAGTACCTCTTGATATTGCCTTCTTATAGCGAACGATTTTTTATCATAAAATTACTGAATCGCAAATTTTCTTGGATGTAGAAAGGTAATACAGATAAATTTATTAATTAACTATTGATGGGTATATAGCACAAAGACATCAAGATTTTACTAATTTTGAAATAGAAATTAATAGTTTATTATACAATCCTCTCAGAACTTAAAATATTTGAATTTTCTATGCGAAAATATATTGCACGGAAACATCTATGTTGCGTACTGATATTCAAATTACTGCTTGATTAGTCACAATTTGAACAACGTGTATCAATTAGACGACAGCAATTAAAAACAAATTCCACGCACATTTTTTGTCAAACATCCTTTGCAACATTCTTCATGAATGCACGCAGTTGACCCTTGGCGGCTGATTGCCTATCGTATCCCAACAAGTTGCATAAAATGTTGATTTATGGTTTCAGTCGTTACGTTGATTTAACCAA
This sequence comes from Bombus impatiens, assembly GCF_000188095.3. NCBI lineage: Eukaryota > Metazoa > Arthropoda > Insecta > Hymenoptera > Apidae > Bombus > Bombus impatiens. Next base: position 96,439 of record NT_178126.1, on the reverse strand, counting down.
AAAAGATCAGTCGGGTTTAGAAAGTTATCGTGGTCTTAACTGATGCAAGTTATTTGAACCAGTTGCTGCTTTCTTATCGTAAAGATATAAACGTAAAATCTCTACGGATTTGTAGATTATGATATTTTTTATCTGTATAGGTACTACTTCAGTTATTTAAAGAGTGGAAGATTAGCCACAATTATGATCTCTATTGTTACTTATATTTGTATAAATTACTTCTCTTCTGAAACTCGATGATTTTAGAAAGGAAATTCTATGTTAAAGATGATAAGAAGAATAGAAAAATGAAAGATTTGTAAACATGAACAATGAAGTACGCATTTTATGGAGTCTAATCGGATAGGCTACTGCTTCATTGAAATTCGTTCAAATTCAATTATTTCTGAAAAAGCTAGAAACTTCAATGAATAGGTTCTTTTTAAAATTAGATTTAATTGCGTTCACAAAACCTTGGTGCGAAAATACAGTTAAATATCTGCAAATCTTTGCAAATCTGCAACTGATTTCTCTACGATTTACCATTTCTTATCAACGTTCCATACACAGCAGTTTATGAAAGTGTTTAAACACTTGTTGCAGACTACGTTTATGTGTATGTTGTGTACGTTATACCAGATGTTCTTGATTACATTGATAAGTTATGATTATCAAACCAATCTGAGACTATATATATATAAAGTATATAATATTTGATTGTGAACATATATTTAGTAAAAAATTATTGTACTGTATAAATAGCCATCTTAGACGCATAACGAGTATTAAAGATTGTTCCATTGAACCTACAGCTTATTTATTTGATGATTAATTGACAGCTCAAATATTTTTTTGATTTTTAATCAAATATATATATAAAATAAATATATATATATAATATATAAATATATATTTATATAATATATAAATTTTATATATATATAAAATATAGATATATTTAAAATATATGTAGATGTACATATGTACTTGCACTAAATAAAATAAAATAAATATCTCGTAGCTCCCACGTGCACTTTTAAGCTTGTCTTTTTGCCAATATAATTTTATATTATATCAATCGAATCATGATAGCCGGGTCTCGTCGCAATACTAATAAAATTTCAAAATATTTCATACAATACACACGGTATATTCATAAAAGTTATATGTAAGCGTTCGAATGATTTTGTGAATCATCGCGAGTAAGTACGTACGTTAATTAATTCAGAGCAAGCTATAATACACGGGGGAAAATCAAAAGGGTTGCGGAAATAATAAAAGAAAGATATATGTACGTCTGTCACGGTTGCGTAATTTAATAATAAGCATCATAGAAACGTAGACCATGGCTCGATGATGTGCGACCTTGTTGCATCTGAACACGAACGATATACGTACGTATGCGCCGCTTTCTCTGTAATTATAGGTTGCTCTATCGTACCAGGAACCGGCAGAGAGCGCACTTTTCCGGTTTCGCTGGCCAGCGTGTCTCGATTAATGACCTTCTCGCCGTTTACGCTCATTTCGGGACTTTGGCGCACGATTATTTATGCGCTAATAAAGACAGATGATCGCGATAGATTCTCCTACAATCGTGACACGGATTAAGGTTGCTGCGACACGTTTGATCGGATGATAAACAGCGAGCACGCGATTAAATAATGAAGAAAAATTGACGGTAGTAGAAATGATACGCTGTAATAGCCTTTGTAGCTTTATATATCAGCTTAAATTGGGCTTCGAATATCTTCATTTTAATGAAATGTGATCATTAAATACCTGGTGTCAAATTCTCTCAATTTGTAATATTTTTCGTTCTTCTCTCTTCTTTAACGCGTTTAACATTATATATCTTGGCATAGAGAACGTATGACATCATAAATATGACGATTAGCGCTAATGGTCAGAGTTAAATAAATAATATTTTAAAATAAATTAAATAACTTTAACCATTAACCAATATAATGAATAATTAATAGTTCTTGAGAAACGTTTCGTCTTATACTGTACTAAATATATTTTAATTCTAAAATAACATACATTTTTCTTAGGATCACCATATATAAATAAAGTTAAATAGTATTTAAAAGAAAGATTTCTTTTAATTTAATCTTCCATCTGTTTAAGGTTAATTGGTAATAGCAATTGACACAAAGTTTAGTGCTGTGGAGATAAGATAGACTGTACTACATAAAATGATATAGGGTCTGACCTTAATAAAGGAAGGAACAAATTGAATTAAAAGATTCTTTCAGGATTGAATTTTTATTTTTCCTCCAAGACGCTTGATGGTCGCAGTACAGAGTCTGTATTTCTGCTCAATTAGCTTATGATATTTAAGCACCTAATATTTTTAACTACTATATGTCTAATGTTTTTGTCTAATATTTTTGAAATATCAATTCGTTTTCCTAATATTCTTAAAAAAAGAAAAAAAAACAAAATACTATAGCTTAAACAATTCAAAAAGATTTGTAAAAGTGCAATGCAAAATTCCCAAATGATTATTCAATAAGGTCGAAAACAATTTCAATTATTCGTCCATCTAAATTTCACTTCAATGCATTTCTCATATTCGATCAACTTTATTAACTTTGCAATATTAAATTTGAATTATTCCATCCATTATTCAACGACATCGCATAATTTTCTTCCTTTCATTCTCGGTAATATGAAACGTTTCTCAAAAACTGTCAATTATATATCAGATGACTAAGTTGTAACATTATCTATCTCTGGAAAAACTGCCGACCATACGACGTTTCTCGAATGCTTTAACGATGTTAAAATAATTGTCTGTATCTTCGAATATGTTCTTTTTCTCTCTTCTATTGGAATATAAGTTTCATTATCGCGAGGATACACAAGCATTAGTGCCGCGGCAATTTAGTATTGTTATTCACTTCCGAGTATCGGATAATCGTGTACAACGCCGATTTAAGACTTGCTAGGATCGTTTATCACAATTGTCTTTACGAACCATTTGATAAGAAGCAATTATTTCTGTTCCTCAACGTACAACCTTGAATTGGTCAAGGTGAGATCAAACAATAACTCGAACTATTTCTTTTTTCGATAAAAGAATATATAGTTGGTTTACGGGTAGAGTGATAAATCTTAAAAGTCGTCAGGTTTGAGATTTCAGCAGAAATAAACGCTAAGAGCGAATTATTTTCCAGGAGTATTATTCGAAAACAATTATAATAGCTAGTAAGAAAATATTAGGTTGTCCGAAAAGTTTCTTTCGTTTCATAAGGTGATAATAGATGAACAACAATTTCTGTTTTACATTATGTTATTCAATTAAATGTGATCTATTTCGTTCTGTTTGACATATTGAAAATGTAGACTAGTAGCTACATTATAGAAGAAACAAAATTCGTTCATTGCTAAATTCGTCGACGATTAATAATTTTTCATTTCAAACTTTCCACTTCAAACTGATTTTCTGGACAACTTACCTTTTTATTTCTGTTACTCTTCTAATGAATTGACAATGTTAGCTTATGTAGCTAGTTTCCTAAAAGTCCTTTTATTTTCATTCGCGCATGTCCTCATATATTACAGAAAATATCAATAAATCTGCTTTCCATCCTTGTCAATGTAGCAAGATATTTTCATACATGAGAAAACACACGCAAATACGTTCTTACGATTCTATGTATCATATAATATTCTTTTGAATTCTGGAATGGGCTATTCTGTTCGTGTTCATTCCTCAATGTATATTTACAAACTAAGCTTCCCTTCGATTACAATAATTTTTTATAACTGTATTTATCAGCGTACTACAACGAGTACTAGAGCTATAAGAGTAATGTACCAAAGACTAAAGAGAATCATTTTATTGTTTAAATATTATATTTTTAAAGACTTTTAAAGTTGTATTCTTTATTATTACATCATCGCTATTAGGTACCTTTTTGTTACTTAAACGGCGCATAGATACGATAAGAACGATCGATACCAACTGAATATATATGCTACGATGCATTAGTCCTTTCAGTTCCACGGATCGGATAGCAACAAGTTATTGCAGTTACGGCGACCTGTCTCTTAGATTTGAATCTAGTATTTCGTTCGTCATCGAATGCTATTTCAAAGCAACGCCGATCGAAGTAGAAGATAAACGATGTTCTGCGAGCTTGTCGAACGTTGTAGAGTGAACTGCGATTCCTCGTAGCTGATTCTGTGTTTAGCAATTAAATTATCGGTTCGTCGAAACGATAGTGATTGATACAAACGTTGCTCCATTTTGAACCTCCTTATCAACTAATGATTTGTCAGTGTGAAATTCGTCGTTGTTATGGAACAATGCAATCTTATCCGTTTCGCTGCTTTTGCACTTTCTATTTATTGTCGCGGGTATTCTTTCTTTTCTAAATAAAAATTTTAACAATTGAATGGAATTTTTCTTTTAACAACACGGATAATGATATAATATCAATTAATATTACAATTACCGAATTTTTTCTATCCTGCTCACAGTTTGTAATTATAAACTTTGTTTCAATTCGATCTATCAATCATTTTATATTAATAAAAAATATCCCGTCGAAAAAGTGTTAAAGAGACGCCAGTATGTAAATTAAGATCATGATAATTATACATAAATACTTTAACTTGACAAAAGTTAGACTTTATTACAATCGATTAAAATACGATTCTATTTTACACGTCAGCCTTCAACTTACGAATAGTACCTTGTCGCAAGAGAGTTCGCATAAAACCGCGTGCAAGATTAATCAATTTCAAGGAGGTTCCGTTGCATTCGAGTGTGACAGAGCTAGAGTTAGTCGACAGGAATGACACTCGATAGCAGAATTAATCATCTAACCTTACGCTTAAAACGATTCAACCTAATCAAACAACATTAAACCAGTTTCGATAAACCAGTCGACTAATCAGACAAGATAGGGATCATTTTATACAGTTTAGAAAACGTTTCAAACTTTTTTTCCATTTATCGTGTTTACTAATTAATTTGTTTCAGTTCCTCTAATACAATATCAATCAAATCTTTTAAATCACTAATATGTACATTACTTTATCCTGCTTCTACCCCGCAAGTATTTCGAAAAATGGTCTTTAAATAGCGTAACGTCATGTCACCACGTTCGTCTGTAGGAAACGATCGATCGAAACCTCGAAAGTTTTCCACGCTAGGTGTAATATAGCGATTGAGTAATATCAGGGCGGAAAACTAAAGAGGAGAATGCGAGAGGAAGATTAGAGCTATATCGACAAAACAAGATCTATATGATCGATTCGTAACTGTATCGCAATTATTTCGCCGCGATTTTGGTGGTTCGAAATTTACACGAAACTGTAGATTAACCTCGTTTCACGAACTCATCCTTACTCTCTCTGCGTATACGTGTCGAGACATTAGAGTAGTAGAATTTTGGTACCGATAACACAGGTCACTGTACCTCGGACTATTAAAGCTTTGTACGCGAGTACCACGACGATACACGTGCATTATTTATCAAAAAGTAATTGCTAATAATCCTGGCAATTGATGCAATTGAAAATAATAAGACAAGAACAAAAGCGATCCGAAAGCCTATTTCGCAGCATCACAGCATCGCGGTATCGTCATACTGGCGCGCCTGCTTTCGATTAATCTTGTTTTCGAGCATACGGGGAGGGGGGTAATCGATTCGACCTACTAAGCAAGATAGATACGTACATAGTTAGAAAGACGGTTCTTCCTCTCCTGTGGACGATGGTTCGCGCTTGGTCCAGTGATTTCGTTCCTGGATCTCGTTACCGATCGGCTCATTAACCGCGCCGATTAATCGTTCAGAGCTCTACGTGAGGTCGCGTAATCTCCTCACGATACAGAAAACGCTATCGTTCATTCTGGATCATCGAGATTACAGCGCCAGACGTCAATTTATCGGGGCGTGAGATCCGTTTCCTCGCCGGTGAAAAATTACGCCGGGGGTCGGTATCACGTTGGGTGATAAAAGATTTGATTCTGATGGAGATTACATAACCTTTGACTTCTTGTGAAAATTCGTGAACGTAAATATGGATTTAGGATCCGTAGCTCTGAATGTAAATTTGAATTGGTTTTTTAATAGGGTTTTGAATAGGTGTGTGTAATGGTAAATGAATTTCTCGACACGTGTTTGTGATAATGAAAGTGCAGTTGAAAGGGTATTTGAGGGTGGTGAACACGCATTTGGATCGATGTTTGCCACAGTGAATGTACTTTTGAATAGATGTTTGTAATATCGAATGTAATTTGGGATTTTAATCATCTTCTTTCTCTTGCGATCGGTTTATTTGAAAAAAAATACGTCGGTACAACTTCATAATGTACAGAATCTTTGTAGTAGAATTTTTGGTAAATCAATCGGATTAATCTAATCGATGCGTTTCAGCTGAAACATCAGACCAAGTCTCCAGACCATTTTAAACTACTAGTCAAGATAACTTGTGTAACTTGTGGTAAAAAAAGATTTTTTAATAAAATAAATTTTGTGTCATAATAGTAAATGGAACAAATGAATGTGTGTAATCTAATTCTTAAGAATTGAATATTAATCGTGCGTTTATGTAATAAAATCGAGAAGTTGACAAAAAGTAGAATTGATAGGTTTGGTTTCTGAGAGGCTGGTACGCTTTAACGTGTCATTCTGACACAATTCAGATAACGGAAACACTATCGATAACGATGAATCATGCATAAAAATTATGGCAGACTTTAAGGAATAGTCAAGACGAAAGTCATCGTGCCGGTTTCACGCCATATGTTACAATAATTAAACACTTTTATACTTCAGAAGACAAATTTATACTTTCTACTCGTACATTACAACGATCATATATATTCATTAAGGTTTTTCAGGATTACATATCTCTTAAGTATGTTAACGTATGAAAGTTCGCAACTAACATTGTATTGTTAATAAAATAAAAATAAAGATCTTTTATATGAAAATACCTCGCGTGCGTACGAATGTCCAACAAGAGTGATATGATTCTTTCTTCGTAGCGGGAAGCCAGTTTAAAAGAGAGGTGAAAGTGGAATTTCACTCGGTTTCTTTTCCTATGATATAGAATGTAGATAACGATTGCAACCACCTTTCTTCGATACGTTCGACTTTTACTCAATCTTTATAAACAATCGATATCTAATCAAACATAAAGTACATGAAACATTGTTGAAACGCTAGATTCATTTATTATTCCTAGTCTTAATATTTCTTTGCGATCAGATTTATACTAGTTTCTCGAGATCGATAAAACATTGGTATCTGTTATATTAAATCTTTGTAACTATGACTAAGAGAGAAATCGTTTCTATAAATTACAAACACCTCAGCAATGTACTTGATTTTATTCGAGCGTGATAATCACAGTGATAGGACAATTACTAAGAACAATAGCGTTAGTAGATAAAATATCACGTCATTGAAAATGTTATAGAAAATGGTTAAGGAATGTAGAAGAGTTGAATCTTCTTTAATTTTTAATTCGATTCTAATAAGTAATGAAACTCGATGGAAAAAAATTCTACAAGTCACACTATTAGAAGATTCTTTAGAAATTAACGACTCCTTCTATAATTTTAAAATTTTATTTTCCATTTATTTTCGTATTTGTCAATTATTGGCTCGTATAGAATTTTTCTAACAAATGAAATTTCATTCAATTCTATTATAATATCTTACTTTAGGAACATTTTCGTAAAAAATATATCCAGCTAAAGAAAATAATCATTTTAGAATTATTAGTATCCATAGCAATGACGTCGAATTAATAACGAAGTTAATAATTTATGATTGAGTATAGATACAATGGAATAAGTGATTTCAATTTTTTTGTCAGTAGTTTAACTATATGTATAATGTATTTTTTACGCGTACTAAAACATTTAATTTATTCGCAACATAAATTTCCTGTTATTCGACTATAGATGTTTATGCATTTATGCAAATTTGAAAGATGCAAGAATATCCAGGATGTACATAGAAATACATAAGATATCCATAATAACCATTATAATTCTAGTGGGCGAGTAAAATCTCTGCTTAGGTTCTATTTCTTAAGATGTATGCATAAAATTTGATTTTGCATAAGCATTTACAATCTGCCTATTACTATGGAAACCGCGATCAATTTAAAAGAGACTTATCTCTTTTATGAAATGTTATTGGCACGAAAATAAAAATAACGACTAGACTATGGATGTTTATGGATTTTTATGTTATAAGTTTATCTCATCTACTAAATATTATAATAAATATTCTACGATTATTGGCCCCTTAATTTAATAATAGGGAGTGATCAGGATAATAGATGATCCTGATAATAGGAAGTCGCTACAATATAACAGACATGTTTAAAGAAAAACGATATAACATAAAGAAATATTTTCATAATTTTATCAAACAGCTAATTTTATTTAAAAACTAGAGCTGAGAATGAGAAACGATGGAAAAATTGATCGGTAGACAACGGGAAGAAAAGCTCGCGGTTTTGTAATCGCACTAACACGCGGTCAAGCAAAGAAATGAACGGAATCGATGGCAATGGAAGCAGAATACAGAGAACCACAGGCAACTTTCACCGGTTTTCAATCGGCCTGTCGGTCAAGCCGCAGAGATCTATCGATCGATAGATCGGCCACGGGACAATCTCCTTTCGACGAATGCTCGTTCACTGTTCCTGTGTGTCATGCGATCCGAAGATCGAGGGAGGTAAGAGAGAAAGTGAATCGATGGACATTAACGTTATTTACATACGATGTTACATAACATATAAAAGGAAATATTTTTTTTCTCTTCTTCGAGACTACTGCGTCGAACGATGACTTTATATAATCAAAAACATTTTTTACACTTTTTTCACATTTATTTAATACTCAGTGTAAAGGAATGCAACGCGGTGACTTTATGACACAGCGAAGCATTTTATACATTTTAGTATGCGTCTCACATGCGGCACTTGGTAAAAATTCGTTTCTTTAGAGATCATTGTTCGTTTCCTTGCTAGAAAAGTAGCCTAAGGTCATATCCCAAAGAATCTTCTGGCGACCTTTGACCTGCCGAGATTGCCCTGTTGCCAAACCAGCGACTAACCTCTTTATCTCCGCCCAAGGGGTATGTTTCGCTACAAATCTACTGGAGTAGGATACTGTAAAATTGGTTGCCTCTTAGAAACAAGTAGTTAGTTGTCAATCGCCATCCTTAGTTGCTAGTTGTTCTCCTTAGTCGTTACTCGTCACAAAGTCGACACTTGTAGTCGTCACCTGTCCTGGCCAATAGTTGGTTGTTGTCTCGAATTAAATCTCGTTTTCGCTAATTTATTTATTATTCTTCGCCCTTGGCAATCGCGCCGGAAATTATTTCCCATATTTGTGGCTGGTCTTTCGAGTTAAATAGCTAGTTTTTTACTTGACAGACTATAAAACACTCTTAAAAAAAATAATGTGTTATACTAGAACTAGTTATTTTTCGAATTTCAGCAACTGTGGTTATTTATATTATACATTAATCTTATTGCGATAAATCTTCTCAGAATTTTTCCTTTCTTTTTTACTTGTCTTATTTTAGAGAAAGAGCTATAATATTTATAGATCTCATTGGTCATTGATACAGAATTATATCGTCGGATACTCTATGAGAAAGTAATTACCCTTTGTTACGTCTACATTGACAATATTAATGAAATGGAATTATTTTATATAAGATAGAAATGTTTTTCCACGATTAATCATACGCATATGTATGTATATTTATCGGTATGAATGTATGATAAGTTGAGAGAAAAATTGGTTAAAGTCGTTTAAACTTTAGCTTTTCTAGTTAGTTTTCTTTAAATATTCTTACAATTAGTTATGTTTATATTTCACAGATGATACAGTCTCCATGCTCGGCATTAAAGAATACAGCATGTTGTTCCAGCATAGATAGTTTATGTTTCTTACAATGAGTTCCTTAAATAAAAGTGTAAATCCTAAACTTGATGAAATAATTGTTGTATAATTATCATATAGAGCGACGTATAATTATTCTTACAATTATTAGAAACGAAACTGAGACTACATAATAAAACAAATTTGAAATATGCAACAAAATTGTGTTGTTCTACTTTTTCTATTCAAGAAATATTCCCTTATCAGTTGTCTCGTTAGTAGTCATCGGTTGCATGATACATTCCCTATATATATACATTTATTCGTTACTAACATTATATAATCTAATTTTAATTTAAAAATATAAGTTATACAAATGAACTATGTTATATATAAAAGAACTATGTTATTTAGAACAAATTTTATTTTGCGACCAATATTCCAAAGTACTTTTTGAATTGTTAACACTCATTCCGAAACACTCTGTGTACTTCAATACATTAAAGTACTGAAGATGTGCTAAAATGCATCGCTTCGTTGCAATAATAAATAAGTCTCGCGAAGAACAAAAAACGGGTACATGTCGTTTTCGAGATTGATAAATTCGACAACGATAAATCTGACGGAGAATGATGACTGTGAAATGAACGTGATTTCAACTTATTCGAAACGTTGTATTTTAAGCATATTTAAGAAAGTTTCGATTGATTGACTGAATCGAGTGTCTGCAACATTTCAAGGATGCTTGAAAAAAGACCATGTGATTATTATGTATGAAACGAAATGCTAGAGTTTAAACATGTAACTTTAATAGATTTTATAAGAGGATAAGGCAAATGCATCGATTAAATTAGCAGTTTCCAATGTTATTAATCAGCCAATATAATACACGTGGCAAGATTATGTAACATTATGGCTTCTATTAGAAATATTCAGTTGATACGTGTGAAATGTCGTTTCTTCAGAGTTTCGATTTTACGGATCAATATCATCCTTCAATACGTGCTCATCAAATATTAACAGAATTTATAATAAAAATATTAGCGGTTCTTGAATATTCATCGTGAATAGCCAGAATATTGATATAGTTTTGTATGTGTGTTTAAAAGAAAGCAAAAATTGGCGAAACAAAAATTCTGCAACAGAAAAATTCAATGTTAAGAAAATTCCTCTGTAAACATTCTGCTGCTTTTCCAATACTATGTAAATCCATTTCATTTGTTTCACACTAATCATTTAGATTCATACAAATCAGTATAGTTATCAATCCTCTTGAACTCTCTTTGTACAATTAAGCAACTGAGCAAGTCATAGGTCATTCATGTAGAATTTCGTTTTAGAATTTTATATCAAATAGGACAATTTGTGAAATTTATTAATTAAATTTATAAACTTAGAAAAATTGTTGCTACTATACAATAGAATTTATGAATTTCTGATTCGTACCTTGTAAGTTGAAAGATATCAATAATAGTATTAGTACATTCACATTAGTGAAATTTACCCGTAATAAATGTAGAAAGAAGAGAATGAGAAAAAAAAGGAAAATTGTAAATCGCAATATATCGCAACTACTCGACAAAAGCATCGCACAAAAGCATCAACACAATAAAATCTTCATTACTTTATTCTTTTTATCTCACCAAGAACCCCATTCATATAGAATGAACAGAAACGACATCTAACAGAAAATTAAATTCATTCGAGACCATCGTTCTCCGTCACGATTATCATGGTCGAATTTGTTAAGACCTGAACTCGAATACCGTTCGAATTTATCAAGCTCTGCTTTCTCTAACCGCTAGCTTATCGTTCCATTAAGTTGTCGCGAGTCGCGTTTGATCGTGCTACAGGGACGACACGATTAATCGGCGTGAGAATTTCGTACAATTGATTACGTTAACGCTTTATCAAATAGCTGCTTTTATTACTAACAACGACCTATTATCGACAACATTTTTCGAAAAATGGCAAGAAAGATTGACAACGAAGGAAATTTAATACTGATTTTTAGATGTTCTTACTTTGAATTTTATGATTATGATTTATTTCGATTTATTTCGATATAAATAGAAATTCGAAGAAGGCTATTTATACAGCTTCACACTTTTATAAATATAATTAAGAACTACGATTTTTCATAGAAATTCACAAATTTAGATATTATAAGTATATTCAGTAAGTTCATTCATTGAACTAGATACTAACTAAAATATCATTCAAATAAATACAGTTTATATAAACAACAGTTCGGCAAGTAAATAATATAATTATAAAAATAAATTATTTGTCATTTGATAAAAATTGTACGCTAATCGTATGTCCAAATAGTGAAATTGAGACAAAGTTCAATCCTCGACTTTCGTTTCTGAAAGGTTTGTATAATGTACACAAGTTTTATTATTTCTGTTAATTATGACCATTGGTGTGGATTATCGTCGGAGTGTTAAAAGGTTGTCAACGAAAACGGAAGCATTTTGGCGCAACGGTGAAATCAACGGTTTCACGGAAATCGTGTTCCGATCAGGATGCAGAGTCGATTTCTCGACTCGATGCATACTCGAAGTGAGTCAGCACGGGCGTGTTGCACGTGGAAAAAAAGTTTCTATCACCTACATACCTATTTGCTGAGGCGCATGTGACGAGAATGCATAAGTTAAGTGTCGTCTGGACCTCGTTAAAATAGTAACGACTATGATCATACTTGTCTTTACGACGCGTATAGAGGGATGAATGATAAGGGTTGTGAGTTGGTTTTGTACGAAGCTGCCTTGGATCTATGTCTTGGTGGTAGTAATAGTATGATGGTAAACGATATGCACACACTACAGCGCACCCATAGCATTTGAACATTTCCCAATTATTATTGAAAATATATAAAATATGCTTCAAACGAAAATTCTTGATCTAATTTTAGTCTTTGATTTTATTTCTGGCAAGTATGTATATACAATTTGGAGATACTAATGAAAACATTGGTTGATCGAAAAGTTTATAGAGATCTTGTGAAGTGTCAACCATGAGTGATGCTGATATATTCCGTTGAAACTTATCAGAGTATTTTGTCACAGCTGCATGACAAGATACAACAAATCGACATATGACAAAAGTATCAATCTTTTAATCGAATTACATCAAGTGCTTGTGGATGGTAGTGTAAATATCAGACAAATAAATTAAGAAAATTCTAATAGCAAAGACTTCAAATATGATATGAATATGATAAAATGTATGTGTATTTTACAAAAATGAGATTTATATAATATTGTCTTATTTGCAAACTTATCTATATGTATTGCTATTAATTTACCTTCCTCACGTATTTATATCTTTTCAATCAGTTTTCAATTCATGCAACGTATATAGCAAAGTCAATATATTGAGATGAAGTCGCGGTATTCAAAATGTTCTTGCGTTGTTCCCAGATTTTTGGCAATACATTTAATAAGATCAATAAGATAGAACTGAGATCTTTATACCATTAATAATAATAAACCACGCATACTGTTTAATCGATTAGTAGAAAATGATAGAAGTTTTGTAGCATCTTACTTACCCATCTATCAATGCAGGTCCCGATCTTCCATAACTTAAATCCGTTTGTCAAACTATGTCTGATAATAAAGTTGTGCGATAGTCCAAGTGGTAGAAGTTTATTGATTCTGTTTAACAGAAAATTCTTTTTATTCTTTCAGGAACATTATATATTACATTAGAAATTATTCTCAGTTTCTACGTATAACTAACTTTTAATTCTAAATATCTGCGGTATAATGTCCTAATGTTTTATGATACAACAAATAATACGCGTATTTTATAATAAACTAATGATTATTCAGTTTATTATAAAAAAATATCAAACTCTAAAAATGCATTGCATTGAGTAATTTAAAGTGACGAACACTACGGAGGATGTACAGGAGTGACGAATCTACTTAAAATTGAAAAATGACTTGTTAAACGCGAAGTTTATCACCTGATGCGAGATGTGAGAAAAGTTTGCTTTCTGAGAAAATGTAACCCGGCATATTGACGTCTAGTTTTCTTGAAAAATGATAATTCAGGTGTTCCCGGAGAATTTCAAGGAAAAAATGTTAATATTGCGGACACGTACTAAACGTGCTCGAAGCGAGCTTAAACGCACACGCGGACGTGTTTTGTTTTAGAATTCAACGATTCGACGAGTCATTCACCCTGCAATTAGATAATTTGATCGTCTAGTATGCATATTAAGAACGAATGCTCGAATGAAATGCGCAAAATAGTATTCACTGAAAATTTTTTTTAACTGTTAATAATATCTAAATATTCCAACATCGCTTAAATAATTTAAATGTTAATCGACAATTTGTATTTGATAATAGTTTATTTGTGAAAATATAACAGATATTCCACTATAAAATTGTATAGATAAATAAGTGTTAATTTTCTTGAAACAATCCTTCGTTTTCATTAGCAGTATTGCTAATTTTGTTACAAAGAATCTCGTTTGTAAGTGTCAAGATCACAGATTTACTAGTCCGCGTGACTTGCATAACTTTTTTCAAGACTATTTATTATGACTTAGCGTCAGTGGTCCGTTTACGAGAAATTATTGCAAGAATGAGTAATGAGTATGCGATTCTCCATTAATCTTAAATAGACAGATGAATACACAGAATTAAAAAACAATAATACAATCTCAAGATATAGAAACTACTATATACCGAAAAAATATGTACATTTTTCTTATATGTATGTTCGATGCGTACATTAGCTTTTCTTTTACATAAATCAATCTAGATTTGGTTTTATGTGTATATAATACTTTAATCGCATACTATAATAAATACCTGTTATATTATAAAATTTATGGTGGAGTTCCCTAAGCTTTTCTCTGAATTTCTAAACTTCAGTATGGATATCAAATGATAGAGTTAATAATAAATAATAAACCTCGTGTTTACAATTAATTCAAACACTTTCTGAAATTCCTCTAGCGTGTAAAGTTCATAATGTATCATGCATTTTTTTCTTTTTTGCCAATATAATTCTATTAGATAAAATAATGATATTTTCACTCTAGAAAATATTTCACTTTTATATAGAAGTGTGCGAGATCTCAAAAATAAAATATCAGATCGGCTAGCCAATTTTTATCTCATCATAACTATCTCATAACTAGAGATTGTTGGGATTCCCAGGAGTTTCAAGATTCTCGACTAAATCGGGATTCCCAAGACTTGCGGGATTCATGAGAATTTTAAAATTATACTAGCTAGAATATGGAGCAAAAGTAATAACGAAATATGCAACAGATATAATATTTTCTTATAAAATATTATAGTATACTATATAATTTTATAATTCTCGACAATTCCGACAATCTCGAATTACGGGATACTTGGGACGGATCGGGTCGTTTTAGGGTT
This sequence comes from Bombus impatiens, assembly GCF_000188095.3. NCBI lineage: Eukaryota > Metazoa > Arthropoda > Insecta > Hymenoptera > Apidae > Bombus > Bombus impatiens. The sequence continues at coordinate 81,178 of NT_178126.1, read as the reverse complement.
CCAGCCTATCCCTAATTTCTGCATATTACGTATATTCTATTCGTTTTGACGTCTTAAAATTTTTCACAAATGCATAGAAATCCGCGCTTTGCTAAATACCAATATTATCATCCATGGAAAATTAGTAATCGTCGTAAGATTTGATAAAAATATCTTGGAGACCTCGTACAGAAATAAAAATATAGAGCAGACTCGCGTCGCGTGTCCATTCTGCATCTCGTCTGTAGCAAAACAAATCGATGGTGCTCGTGATAAATCGCGATTACCTTCCGGTTGGTAATGATTAATTAATTTCACGTCTGACGCAATTAGTCGAACCGCGCGATCGAACCGCTAATAGGACGTCACGTTATTGAGGTCGGCAAAAGTCTACGAGGTGTATTCCGTCGCGTGATTCCGCGTAGGCAAACATGTACGTGTATGTTAATTCCACTTAATCCTAATGGTATGTGTATCCAGGGCGTGACTGTAAATTGACTAACCATCAGCGATAGTCTTCGATCAGAAGTAATTTATATGTACGTTACGCGTATAACGTGTCAATTGTTGAATGGAGACGGTACAATAGTATCGATGGTAAAGAATAGAGATAGTACGGCTAACATAAATACGCACGTGAGTAAGTGCTGGATAGATTAAAAGAGAAAACACTCACTTTCGCGATATTCCGCAATTTGCAGATAATCTGGTGTAGAAACAGTATGTATGATAAAAGTTAGTAAATAATAGAAAGCAGATAAAACATCTAATTTGTTTGGCACAAATGGAAAAATATCGATGAAGAATGACGCTATAAATATCGTTGTTAGGGTGAACTGAATTTGATGATGCAAGTTAGATATTTTAAAGCTAAAAGTTTACTTGAATGTAAAATAATCAAGTGGAAAATAAGTAGTAGAAGAATAGTAGGAGGAATATTTTAAATCTATATTCACGTACGATATAATAATAGTAAATATAGTGATTCATGAAAGTATTTGAACGTTTATCATAGAAAATTGCTATGGACATGTTAAATATATTATGCGTGTAGATCTTTTTGAAATTTTATTGGTATTATAAACGCAACACGGTTATTATAATTATGTTGCTAAAATTTGGAACAAAGTTAAGAACGTGCGGAGTAGTATTTCTAATAATCCAATATTTAGTGAGCGTTTAGAAAGAATAGCAGAATATGATAAAGTCGAGAAAACACATTTATATGCATAGTATAAAACCTTGTTACTTATCCCACTTAGTTCGATCATTGAAGAAAATTACTTGATGATTCGTTTAAGCAGCTAAACATAATTGCTGTCTACTATCTTGACCTTCAATTGATTTCAAATCATGTTGGCACGATAATGAATCTCATTACTTCACAAGGATAGTATTTAAGTACTTAGGAACTGCAAAACAAATAATATAAGCAAATAAACAATATTACTGTTTCGTATTATTGTGATATACATATTTAAGGATGGATTTTTGTAAAGTTTTGTTATGTTAAAAGGTACAAATGTTAAATACACACGAACAACAGATTGAATGAGAAAGATAATATTCAAAAGAGAGATAAGATGTATTCCTGTATATTTTCACAGACGAAAACGAAAATCCAAATTAACATTCTTTATTTTATTGTATGTAAAGAATCACTTATACCAGTTGTATTTTCAACGTTGAGTATTTTATCAATTGCTTCTGTTGTATAATTGAAAACATTTTGTAAATTACATTCTTATCATTGAATATCTCTAATAATCGTATTTTTTTAACGCTTAAAACTTTCCTCTCCTTCTTTTTCTTGTATTTTGTTCGACGTTTTAAATTTGCTTTTAAAATTTGTGTTTTAACAAGATGTATAAATATCATAAGATTATTTATTAACAATATATAACAATACTCATTTCTGTTAATATTATTAAAATCAATTTCATACCTATTTCCATTTACCAAATTAAATTAATTTACTCGATACAATTCACAATTTATAGATTAATAAATTGAAGAAAAACGAGCAAGAAAAATAACGCGTTTAAATTTAATACCGAATGATTCTGCATGTTCTTTCAAAATTGTCTCTGTATAGCATAAAACCAATAAGATAAATATCAAAGCGTAAAATTATCATGCAGATTTCAATTTCAATATAATTCCGTGTGATACACGGATAAAAGGAATGTGATAAAAGGAAATCTTCTTATTATCACCGAAACAAAAATGTCGAAATTATATTCATATTAAGATAAGCAAGGCTTAGCTTAAATTTTTCAATAATTATTTTTCCGAAATCGTCATTGATATTCGTTAATATTTGCCACTCGTTTTCTTTCCTCGAGTTTCACGAGCATACTTCCTTTTAATTCAAACGAAATAAACTCGATGTTCATTTCGAGATGCCTTTTAAAATTCGATCTTATCGACTACGATCAATTTTGCAATTATTTTGAATTCGAAACGAATATTTCATACGCGCATCGTTCGTAAATGAACAAAACTAAATCTTCGTGCGGAATCGCTTGTGTCGAAAAAATTGTCTGTAATAACAGGCTTGAATAAAGTTATCGGTTGGAAGGCAATCATTATTGGTAATTTGAGGATGCAACTGTTCCTCACGTGTCTTCCATCATCGAAATTATCTTAGCAGCTATAACCTCCTTAACGTTCCCCAAATTTACCTTATAGCGTTACAAATTTTTCGTTTTGTTCAGTTGGATGCTGACGTTCTCTTAATCATCCTTATTATCGATTTTTTTAATTAATTGTGAAGCTGTCACTACAAGCTATAGTGGTACTTCCCTATGAGAAATAATAGATTTTTAGATTTTTAATATAAATGTAGTTTGAAGAATTTATTGATTAGGTACATATGTATATTTATTTAGCAAGAAGTATAGACATAGTTAAATAATTCAGATCAAGCCTTCGAAGTTTCATAAAAAATTCAATTAGCTCAGATTATATTCTCTAATGTAGATATGGAATTAATTCGTAGAAAATTTTAATTAGTCTTTGAATCATAGTAAAATACGTAATATGTTTTTTTTCATATAATAAAATATTTATGTATTTCAGTATGCTGTATATTTTCTTCTACGAAGATAACAAATTTTTATCTAAAAACTGTGTTATGCAATTATACTAGGGTTTGTTGGGTACCTGTGACCATTATCGTAAAAATTATACATCAATTAAGAAATATTCGTATGTTTTTTAATGGAAATATACATGTTGTGTTGAAAATGAGATTAAGCATTGAGAAAAATTTAATTTTAAAATACTTTGTGGCAACAAAAATGTCCCAAATTAGCAATGGAAACTATGAATATATTAATTTTAAGTCACATTTTAAACTTCGAATGGTACAACTAGAAATATTAGTAGTAGTGATAATAAATACTATCAAGCATTTCGTTGATCAACTTCGGTATTAGTGAGCTTTTATTTATTTAAAGACTTCATAAATTTAATAGTAACGTACACATTATTTTTATCGCCACACTTGGTTGCTAATCGAGCTGTAATAATTGGGATAGGCAATACAAATTGCGAACCGTTGCATACAGTTTATTTATCATTATTGGACATACTGAATTGTAAATATCATAAATAATGTTCCTCGATGTAATAATTAGTTCTTTATTTAAATATCTTCATTAAGATAATTAGATTTACGTTGATTGGATGAGATTGTACGAAAGATAGGAAACCTTCGGCAGTGATTAAAAATGATATTCGTAATAATTAAATGGTTGTGAATAATATACACAGATGGTATTTTAGTTATTTTCCCTATTTTTTAGCAATGGACAGAATATCTATATTATTTCTATAATAATATATTGAAGACAATAAATAGAAGATATTAACAAATTATCAATATAACACGTAGTAACATAGACCAATAAGTAGCGTTTCAATAAGATCAAAAGTTAAACAAATAGTCAATACAATTTCATAATCTAAATCTAAATCATTAAAAATATTAAAGGAAAATCTAAATCATTAAAAATATTTCAACAGCGTATAGTGGCAAGATAACATTATTTTTAATCTTCCACAAATAATATGGAAAAGCAAAGATCGTTAATTCACCAGTTTCATTCTAACTACGTTTACTTACTGCATTCTACATGCATTTACAAATAAATTTCGTTCGATAATTCATAAATAATCTAACGATACGAAATTGCTTTTCACAATACTCTTAAGGTATAAGATCGAACAGAAGCCATTAATTTCCCCTCTAAAAATCCATTCGTCTTTTCAACATCTTCATATAATCATTCTTCCATCGATTATTTCGTGCTTAACATACAAAATTGAAAACAGCGTTTTCAATCTCTGAATTGGTTAGGTAACGTCGAAACGATTGATCCAATCATCGCGCGTGAAACGTGCCTCCTGAAATGTTAGAAAAATTGATTCACAGTTGATTGACAAGATAGCAGAGCCGACAGGAAGTTCAGGGATCGTTTCCCTTCTATTTAGCCGCGGGTAAGCGATTCGTAGCCGTCAAGAAGCGACTTACAGTTTAACGTGACGCTGCGCGAGACCGAGCGAAATGTCAGGCCGGGGAATTTGCATTTCCTAAATGCCACTGCGTGAAATCGGCCGGCTACGGTTCGCGGAATTCTTCAGTCGATCGAAAGTTGCCTTTTTTCCCCACTCTTTTCTTAATTTCCCTTTTAAATCGTATTAAAACGCGTTTTCGAAAGAGCATAAAATTTAACATCACGATGACACGAGATCGTCATCGCTAAATGTTGGTATCGATGTTTTTACGAATATAATTAAAAAGATGTAATTTAGATAGAAAATTGTATTACTTACATTAAATATTATAAAGAGTACAGGACTTTGAATAATCAATTTAAGATAAACTTTCATATCAACTATTAATCTTTCATATTTACAATTTTTTATAATTAAATAAGAAATTTCAATATATATAAAATACACATCTGTCTCATAAATAAGAACCAACTCTTTCTTCTACGATCTCCTCTACCATTAATTGAAATTTATACACTTCATCGATTATATATATATAATAGCCTGATGATCAATGATTATGAAATTCACTACTATCGTGCGTATTATTCTTATTGATGCGATACCCACTCAAATTTATGTCGCATAAGCTATAACTCATTGCTTATTGCCCAATTAATTGACACTGCCTCCATCGTTCTGTTATTTAATCAACTTCGCGTATGTTATTCCAGAAATGAGCAAACAAACGAGCGTCAGAACGTAATCAAACAGAGAATTCCATGCGGGTATCGCGACCTAAAATCGATTCGGTCAAGGGTTCGAATCGAATGCAACCAAGCTCCCCGCAGGCGGGTACTCTTTCATACTGTTCTGTTTCGCAGATAATGATAGTCATTAAGTATATGTGGTGCATTCATATTGTCTAATTTACGGCACCCACCTCAAGCCAGCCATTAGCGATTATTAATATAGAAATAATGTGACAGTTATTCGAAAGAAATCTCCTTTTAGAGTTACAAGAGCAAAAATAAGTATACACTCACGTGTTTTCTTATTGATTTTTATGCGTCCTCCTTGTAATTGTACTTCTTTGACACGAGAAAGTAACCATATGATGCAGAAATAATTGACGAATATTAGTAAATAATAATTTTGTCATAATCTTTGTAAATTGCATACAGGTTTATATCAAAGAAAAATAGCATTGTATTGTGTATAATAAATTTTTATTATATGATTAACTAACAACTGCAGCGGATTTTTACAGAAAAATATTCAGAATCCAAGGGCTTCGTTTAAAAAACGAAAGGATTAACAAAAATTCGTTCTAATAGACCGTTAAGATATTTAAAAAAAACATGATGTCTTTGAAGGCTTTTAACTTTCTTTGTATGTATTGTTAATGTCTTCGATGATAAAACGTAGTGATAAAGAATTTCGTGGTTCGTACATGTTGATTATGTAATATTTGAATTTTGATACAATTTTTGCATAGAAAAATTATTTATCGAAAGATAAACCGAAAGCGATACAAAAGTAGGAAATACAGGATTAAACACAAGCTTTCGAAGATAAGGAAAAGGGATTGTAAAGACTTAATGCAAACGGTCTGATTGTATAATAAGCTTGCTCAGTTTTGTGGACATGTTAACTTCTGATAAAACCTGCATATCTATCGTTTCGTCAATTCGTAATGTGCTTTCTTGTTTTAACTACATGCCAGATAAGTACGTAGATTGCATCGTTAATTATACAGGTGTTGGAACGATAACAAGGTCAACAATCCTTTAAGACTGATACTCTGTTTGTGCATAACGAAACCGATTCGTAAAGCTAATTACAAGAAAAGTTCGCTTGTAGATGCAAGTTAATTCAATAGAATAAAACACGATAAATCGTGAGAATAATTAAATTCGCGATTAACGTGTTTATTGTACACATTTAACCTTAGAACATAAAAAGTTTATCGTATTTCCTATCGTATGATGTATCATCTATTATCTTGTACAACTATGTTTCGATACTTTTATACTTCTTAAAAATATTATTTTCGTTCTTAAATTTCTTTTCGAAACATTCAGATAATATTTCACTATATTGCTTTGAAACGTTTCATCGTATCGTATCTTTTAAAGCATTCCAATGTTACCAAATCGAATGAACGAATTTTTTTTACGATAATGATAAATGTGTAAAATAATGTGGGTCACGTAATAATTTTCAATTGGATCGCTTTATTCTGTATAGTATTGCTTTTGCTACCTGCGGTTAAACACTGTTGTCATAAAACACAATTAAGCACTATTACTACTATTAATCATTTTGTACTAATAATCTTTTTATAACGTTTCTAAGCATTAAATAACTATTTTCAGTATTTACCGTTTAATCTTACTTCCGAAATTCAGGAAGCAAAATACGAGACAAAACTATTTGTAGCAAGACCTGATGAAATCAATGTTGCATCTTACGTATCTACATTTCATAAAAATAATATTGTACACATCATTGTCGACTCATATATCAAAGAATATTAAAGTTTTCACAAAAGCATTTAACTATCTTCTTAAAAGGAGAATAAAATAGTACTTAAGCAAGTAGTACTTAAAATAAATAAAAATCTGTGATACTTGCGACATACAAAACACATCAATCACATCCTAAATACCTGTCTCTAAGTACAGTATGAAAAGAGCATAACACGAATTACCAAATTCGTCAAACTCGCCAAAGAAAGAAGTCTTTTGCCAAAAGGCTCTAGCCTTGCCAAAGAATATTGGATTTTACTACTTACTGTAGATAAGTGTTTGTCCCACTATACGACCATTATACTGTCACTTGGACCACTAATAATTTTGGAAGGTGCATATGACCTTAAACTCGTAATAAAAAAAAAAGCAAAATTTAGACAGTGTTGCTAAAATAACCATCGAGGTTGAAGTAACATTAAAACCAAAGGAAAGAAAAGATAGAAAGAATAATTTATAAGAACGATAAAGCTGCGTGAAATAACATTATCGTAATATTTCAAAAAAGAATACAAAACAATATTTGCGATAACTGCAGAAGAACTTGCAAAAGCACTTTCATAAAAAAAATAATTTTAATTACTATCTGCAGATTATCCTCAAAAATACTTAAATAATGACACATGATATTTTTACCACGTAATGTTTTTACCACATTATGTAGTTTTTAAGTCATTTAAACCAACAAACATAGTATGTATATAAAATAAACTTCTTTCCGCTTTAATCTTCCTTTTACCAAATATCCGACACTTGTAAAAATTAATTACGTACAGTTTCTTTTAATCCATTTTCTCAAAAGAAATGATTATATTTATTCAACAGTTAAAGAATCTTCCCAATCCTTTGTTATAACTTCATTTATTACAGAAAGAGAAGAGAAAATAAGAATTAATAAACTGATAAAATTTTGAATGATATAATTTCATCAAGATACATTATTCAATGTATCAAACTGGAGAAATTTCCAGTATAATAAATATTGAAATTTGAATAAATACATTTAGATTTAAACTTTTTAAATAACGTAAAGGAAAAAATATATAATAATAATAATAAATAAAATTGTGTCAATGATATACGATAATACATTATTTCACGGTGGATAAATTATTAATTTTATAAATATGGAAAATTCAATAAATTTAAATTTAAATTTATTAAATATTATGATGCAGAGAAAGAAATATATATATACGCATAAACTTGAAGTTTTCCGCAAAAGCTGCATTCACAGCAAAATCTTCGAACAAACGAAAACTATAAACGATTTGCTTTTACATGCTTTTGGTTAAAAACGTAAGGCGGTTCTTTCAAAGGTCAACGAATCTTGGCGACGTATAACAAGAGACGTGCATGGAAGCAAACATCTTCGTGTGTCGTGTACCTCCTGAAAGGAAATTCGCGAACGTGCATAAACGTGGATATTCAGTGGACATCGTACGGTCTTTTAACTCTCCCCTTAGATCGGCCACCCGAGAGTGGAGGATGGAAAGAAAAAAAAAGGAAAAAGATGAACGATAATCCGAGCTCTCCTCGCAGGGAATATTAAGCGGGGGCAGTGAATGGAAATCGAGAACTTAGGCGAACGTCCATGTCCATAATGCTTTCTAAAACTGTTATTTATCGCATTTGCTACACACGCATCGGGGATTTCGTTAGGATTTATTGTACAATGTTCACCGTGGCTTCACTGGTCATCGACAAGGACGTGAATCGCGTGAAACACTGACTGCAAGGGATTTTGTCAAACGAATTCCAAGAAACGTTGCAAATTTATCGTTAATCAATAATTTCGTGCAAATACGTAAGAGTATCTTTGCGAAATTCTGTTTGACTTGCTTGACCCAACTTCAAAGGAAAATGACTATCTACTAATTTAACATTAATGCGATGAAATTTAGCACAATTTACAAACCATTAAACCTGTTGAAATTTCCAGTTTTCTTTCTTTTGTAATCGTGTAGGGGCTTTTTAAAAAAATGATAGTACTTTTAGTGACAATACAGCTACCAAATCAATCGATATGACTGGTATCGGACTTTTAATTTTCGAAATTCTTAAAAATATACGAGTATCTTAGAAGACGTTTACATTTGCTGAGGCAGAAACATGAAATATTTAATTAATTATATAATTAACCCTATAAAAGAACATTTTCGTTACAAAAGGAATTACACAAAAATGCAGAGCAACAAACTGTCTAAACAGATTTATTATTATATTATATACATTCATATAGTTATTTTACTAAATTTACAATCAATATATATTATACTTAATTTGCAATCTTTTACGAAAGGGGAATATGCATCTTATAAATTAAAGGACAAACTTGTGATTTTTCTTTTCTAAGATAATAAGGTAAGGCGGAATAAATCTCCATCGAGATTTCATATGCTTAAGAAGAAAAAGAAATAAATTATGCAAGCTGCGCAATATCGCATAGTATTGCAATTTTGCTTATTTATTTTTAATGTGCTCTGAAATCCATGTGAAATTATGGATGTTCTTGTTTAAACGAACAAAATATCTATAGTGAATCTATTGCGACTGTAACAATCCGGCGTTGAGGTAAATTCGGTCGATTATCGCCTGGATTGAGTATTTTCAGCGTCGCTATCGGGAAATAGCACTTATGCAACTGTGCATTCTTACTACATTCTGAATAACATTATTTACATGTTTCCGGGAACACCTGCCGGAGCTACTCGTTAGCTGTGATTTCATGATTCACCAATACTAATGTATAGAAGCTACAGGTTGTTACAAAAGTATCTTACAGTGATTCTTACGTAAACTTTTTAAAGCTACGAGTATATATTATTTGTATAGCTTTCGTTCTGAAGAACACCGAAAAATAATTCAAATATACACGTTTGTTTCAGGAAATGTAAAAAAGGTCTGCTTAAATATTTTAATAATAGGGAACAAATTTATGAAAGTTTTATTACCATTAAAAATTTTACTCTAAGTTATACATTTTTGATTAAATTTCTTATAAGAGTAGCCATGTCCGAGAAGCTATTAATTTGTAAATTTAGTAATATGGATTCACTGGAGATGTACATAATTTCCAATAGACGAGATAAGATTTCTAAGATTAGAAGTGTGATAATCAGCCAACTTGTTTCTAGTTATTTACTTCGATTAACATACTTGTGAACGAAGCCAATTAATTTTATGACTTTGACTATAGTAACATAAAGCTGAAACGAAGTAAATTAATGATCTTTAAGATTTATTCGTTTATTTCAACTGTTATAAAATATACTTTAAGGGAATTGTAAGTGAGTAAGATTAAAAATCGTACTAACCAAAAAAATTATCTCAACACAATTAGACTAAAAGCGATGATATTACATATTAGATCGTTCATTCTCATTACGTAATTGAACATTATATTCGGGACAGACAAATCTTATAATTAGGCGATTATGGAAATATTCCAGTGTATAACTGATTTTTATAGAAATGATTATTTCTTGAATAATGATAAAATCAGGACGTTAATCAATATCATTTGAAGGAACATCGCACTTGTATTTTTTCGTAATCATAATTTTATTTTGATTTTCAATGAAACATACGTCGTAATAACGATTACGTTACTTTTGATCGCGCGAATAATTTACGTAACATATACAGAAAAAGTTGATTTATTGCATATTTTTTATACAAATATCATCCAACTATCATCCCTAATTACATCACAATACTGTATTTTTTAATTAATCAATGAAATAATATCGTTACATGTATCTTTGGAAAATTGCAACGAAATACATACATACATATGTATTGCCTGATATTAATCAACTTCCTCGCATTAATTCAGTTTCAAGGATTATAAAACTGCCTTATTTCTACACAACCTTATTATCGGTATATTTTTAGACTACCAAATAATTGAATTCTGATACGGATCTTATTTGCGTTTTATGAAGTAGTATGTTGATCTTGTCTTTTAACTCGTTTTAATACATTTTTATAGGATGTATAAAGGCCAGGATTAGAATACCTTTATTTTAATTAATTTATTATACATAACACCAAAAGAATGTGGTAAAAATGATATTTCCTTACTCATTCAATATTCATTTAAAACAAAAATAAATAAGTTTAAAAATCTATTTGATGTACGCATTTTTGCTAAAAGTTCAATCTATGTGAAAGAATCTATTTATTTTATTTACAATTCTCTATCAAAATTTGAATCTGTATAATGAATCTATTTAAAAATGTACTAATTTACAGTGTGAACTCCTTCTATATGTAAAAAAAGTTGAACGTAACGGACAAAGAATTTCTTTCTTTTTTAGCAACTTTAAATTTCAAAATTAAATTTTATTACTTTGCTCCATAAATTATACATCATACTCTCTCGAAACGTAAATCCATCATAATTTCCACTTTGACGTATTATTAGTTAGAATCGAAATAATTTATAACTGGAGAGCATTAATATCCCTAATGCAATTCGCTTGCTCCATTTTACGAGTCTTGTAATATTAATTCGCCATAATTTGTTGCCTAACGTACGTAATCGTTGCAATAACCCTTAACTTGAGCTCTTCAGTCACTGGAACAAAATCCGATTCTCTTATTTTCCCTGTTATTCATTTCTCAATATGCCCAACTATCAATTTACATAATCCTCGATGCAAGCGTAAGTATCATTTAGAATCGGATTTAATCCTCTGTAATGTTATGTTATTTCGAATTTATACACTTATTTACCTGTGTTTCTTTAAACGTTATTCTATGTATTCATTGTTGTGCTGTAGTAATTTAACACTACATTATTGATGTATTGGCGATAAATCTATTCGTAACGATTACTGTTTCCCAACTTTCGTGATCAATAAGTAAGATCGCAGTAAAAAAAAGATTGCTTTCCTTTATGAAACATTCATAGCGTTGAAAGAGACGAGCTTAGTAGCTGATCTCAATGTAATTAACTGTCAAAATGAACAATTTTTCAATTGACAGAATTTTTACAGGTTGAACACGTGTAGCTCTCGAATGAAGCATTTTCGGCCATAAATTTATGTAAATTCATCTCATTAAATTCACCTACTTCATCTCATTAATACGCAGTATAAGTTTGATTTCTATTTTTTCAGACACTCTGTATATTCATAAAACAAAAACAAAAAAAAAAAAAAATGGATTTTATCTCGCACGTAGGGTAGAAAGGGTTAGTACTTTGCTGTAGACACGAAGTTAAGGAATTGGTATTCAAGTTCTTTGGATTTTCTTTGCCTCAAGGACATCGTCTTGTTCGCCTTCGACGAATGCGTCTCGCATATCTATCGACAATAATTCACGCTGGCTATTCTTACTATTTTATTAGGATTATGGCATTTTTCAATGGACCACCGTATGCCACCCATAGCTGTTCGTTTCTTGGTTCGCTAAAGAAACCGGTTCGATTGAAATTCAACAATTCGTCGTCTCCATACGTCAAAGTCGTGAAGAAACATCTCGATTATGGCTGAATAACTTAATTTCAGATTTCTTGGCTAAGTGAATTCGATATTCGTAGTTAATACCACATTATAAATTGATTTGATTGAATTTTCCAGAAACAGAATTTCGATTTGTAGTCATATCTCATAGATGTGTTTTTAATTTGTCTGACATTTCCTCCGGTGCTTCTTGAATATTTCTGTCTCTAGAAAAATTAATGATATATCGAATAAGCAATCTAACGATCGCCGCTTGGAATAAGAAAAATAATTCTCTTTAATATTTTGCCTACATCCTACGTATACTTGCTTTTTGTATTTTCTGTTTTCTAAAGATTATCACACAACCTTTAATACAATTTTCTAATATATACTAAAGTAAAGTTTATCGGTTGTGATCTAATGCAAGAGCCACTTCGTCCAGTAGTTTTAAAATGTTTTACAATTTAAGGTTTAAAATCTTCCTGGGTTAAAGAATAAAGCTTCAAACATAGAATTAATAAGAACATTTATAATACGAAAATTCTAAATAAAAATATTCTTTACTTTTAAAAACCACCATTAGTGTATTACTAATATAAACACGTACACTCATTATTAAATCATTACAGAAGTAATTTCATACGTATCAAAGATATGTAGAAGGAAACTAGTGTAATTAATTATTTGCTATAGAAAAATTTATCAATACGACATGAAGTGTCAACGTTATGTATCTAAATTGATATTAGTCAGCGAACATACGTCAAAGGAATGCCGGTGTATGCGATAATGCGCGTAAAATAATGTCTTCGAACTATTATCTGTCCAAACAAGATATCTAACATCTTCGATTCTATGTATTAATGACGCATTTGATGAGATAATAACGTGTTTTAAATGGCAATGATTAAAATGTACACGGTGAATATGATTGGCTTAAGTAGTTGCTTAAAAAAAAGGTTGAATTCGAAATATTATTGAGTTGCATGTATGGATATATCAAATTAATGATTCAAATTTTAAAAAAGAAGATCCACTATCAATAGACTAATCTTTTTATCATTTTTATCGCCATTAGTATTGTCACAATCTATGCCTGTTATTAATATTAATATTGTTTGATTTTTGGCTTGATTTGGAAAAGTTTGATATCCATGCAATACAAAAATTACCATGGATTTTTAATTATTAATATATATTTATATATATATAACATAATGGAATATATGACATAATTTATGGAAAATTACCAGAACTTTATTTTATACTATAACAAGTTTTTCACTGTTCGATCATATTCCAATATTAATTTCTTTTCTATAAAAGATAATTGAACAACTGTCACAATTTTTAACGCAATTCTTGAAACAAACTTCTTTCTCAAAAAATTATAAAATTCCACCGATGATTTCAACAGAATAATTCATTATAATGATTCAATAAATTCACAGAATCTCACTGTAAGCAATCAATTAAAAAATACAAAATCATATAATATTATCTTATTTAAATGTATCGATGTATGCTGTCAAGAGTTAAACAATCTTTCAATTTAGTTTATTATTTCTGTGATTCTCTTTCATAATCGAATGTTTTAAGCTTAAAGGTATAAGTGTCCGAAGCGACTCGTTTAAGAAAATTACATATATTTTAATTTGATTCGTATGATATTCTCTAGCTTGTGAATGGAGGTAAGCGTGACATCGAGTAAAAGTATACATTATAATGCGAATGCTCAGTTTTAAAGCAATGCACGTCTTTATAAAGTATAATTCCATTTATCATGGTGTTGATAAAGGAACTGGCATACTTTTATTCAAAGGTGTAACATTATACCTTCTAGAAATTTCTTTCCTCGCATGTTAAAAATTGCTAAAACAGGTTGCGATTATAGACCGGTTTCAGAAATTGAGGACGTCTGGATTTAAGAAACCATTCCAAAATTTCTGACGCCTCTGTCTACATTCTTAATTTTTTGAGAATTTCTGAGTGAAGTATTCGAACGGAAACATGTTCCAAATATTATGAAGTAACATAATAATCATAATATATAATATATAAGTAACATAATAATAATTGTAACAACAAATCTGCAATTTCTACAAATTAATTCTTTAAAATATGTTACAAGCTTGCAAAAATTTATGAAAGAAATTTCGTTTAAATAGAAAAACTTAAATAGAAACTTCTATCAAGTCCGACGAAAAATTGTTATGGCTTTTTTAAAACAACAAATTTATGTATATGATAAATGTATCGTTTTAGCTTCCTATAACGAAAATACTTCTGTTTCATAACGTTATAGAGGATTAAGTATAATAAAATGTATTACATTTAACAATCTTTTTCTAACATGTATTCAAATCTTATACACGTATCGTTACTTTACAATTCAATCTTCTTGTTTGTAAGGTACAACTAATTAAATAATTTCTTTTAACTTCATTATAATTTTGTAAAAAAATCTTTCATGAAAAAGATGATAATCTGTGAATGAAATACAGTGAATGGAGTGAAACTTCCCACATTAAATTAGCAAATTTAAAACAAACGTATACGTCAATGAACGTCATAGTTAACATTTTCGATATCACCTGTACGATACAACAGACACTTATAATACAATTTATCATAAATAAATAAAATAAATAACAACTAAAATAAACGAAAAATCCGCTTATACATTGTATTTGTAGTACAACAACCATAAGTAAAATGTACTGTTACGAAACAGAAGTTTTTCTAAAAAGGAGACAAATTTTATGCAAAACCTAACACGATCTTCGATTCAAAAACTCGAAACGCTCCCTAAAATTTGAAACATTTACCAAGGAAATTCCTCGTCAAACGCTCAAGCCCCAATCTCCAAAATTCCAAACTTTATTGCATTCCTAGATCCAAAACTACTGGCAAAATCACATTCTCTCAGAGTTTCTCTAAAAATGTCATCAAGTCTTGCGAGATTCGCAACATTTTGCAAAATTTCGTGTACCAATAAAAGTCAACCATCTCTTCCGATCGAAGAAATGATCAAATAGAGGTGGATAAAAAATGGAAGAGCATCTGTTCTGAAATCACGAACGGGGAGATGGAGCGACGGTCGTTTGGCGCGAGGATCGTCCAACAGGTGTCTTCGTGTAAAAGCACTTTCGATCTTAACAGTTACCTCTCTCTCCTCTAGAAGCCGGTCGTACCACTTCTCCGTGGCTTGTTCCTCTCCCACGGCCAGCCACGATGTCAGAGACCTTTGCCCCAATTCACTTTTCTCTTTCTCCGCCGCGAAGGTTAGCCTCGAATCGCCTTATCGGTTTCATTTCCCCGCTTCGTCGTCCCACACCTTTCGCTCTCCTTCCTTTTTCCTCCCTCTCGAACTGCTCGCGATTCGCTCGACGATTACTCGCCTCGTTTCCCAAGATTCGATCACTGTTACCTCGCGCTTTAACGTCAACCGTATCGATCACTGTTTATAGAGACCTCCTGTTGCTTTTAATCCATCCGATTTATCGATTTGCTTCGATTTATGCTCGCGACACGATCGTTCCTTTCTCTTTCTGCTCTTCTGTTTTTAAAATGAGAGTAAACGCTCGGTTTTGAGCATGGCTGCTCTACGACGTTCTCCACGCGCGTTTGACGCGCCCGTTCGCGATTCTGACTCTTTGGTCAACCGATTCACGCGACACGCGCGGATTACGCGCGAAACTTGCTTCCAGATCGTGTTATCCATGATCTATGCTTGCTCATAGTAGATGGAAATCAGTCAAAGCTTACGATCTTCGATGAAAGTAAGAATTAATATTTAGATGAGACACACTGTCGGTGGATAATAGCTGATATTTAACGCTAGAACTACCACACCAGTCAAATTGGCCGGTTTTACAATTTTATTTTAAAATTCCTAATTCATGTTATATTTTTTCCCCCACAATGATGTAATGACTTTCGCAACAATAACTAAAAGAATAATATAATGAATTTTATTTTGCTTTTTATATGTTCAAACAGAAAATAATTTTGTATCAAGGCTACTTAAAATGACTGGTATTTGCCAAAGTATAAAAGGGTACTGCATTCTGTTTATCGAACTCCAATTAACCAGTCTGCGCGTTTTGTACAATTCTCCACGCGTTTTTTAAATTTTTACCGCATTTATCAAGAAAATTCCGGATCGATCGCTAGATTGCTAGATGCTAACACTAGAAATACCATACCAGTCGAAATGACTGGTTCTACAATTTTATAAATGTGTCAACCCTCGTTTAGGGATGATGGATTTCCCAGATGGATTAATAATACCAAAAATGTACTACATAACATGGAATTCCTTCTGTAAGAAAGTAATAACTCAATAAATGTAAAAATGTTCTATTATTACGTATTTTTTAAAGACCAGTCATTTTCACTGGTTTTGGTAAAAATAGCTTCGTGTTCACTAGCGGAAGTTCTAGTGTTAATGCAAATTGCATTCTTTTATTTTCTAAGTATTTTCTTACAATTCTGTTATTTCATTCGTCTCATACGTGTCTTATGATGTGAAGTACTAAACAGGATAAAATTTGTTAGAATTTTTCAATACACGTAGGTGTCGTAATATCCGTGATCGACAATGTATTTATAGTTCTCTGAATTTCGATCGCGTTTTTAATAGTATTTCGCGTATTGTTCCCATGTTTCGTAAACATTCCAGCTCGTTTTTTCAGGGCAGATCTGACGCTTCACGCGTTAGCAGAAGTTTCAGTTGAAAAGCTTCGGGCTTGCCCTGAAAAGCTGAACAGAAATGTTCATGAAACTTTGGCACAAAGCGCAGCGTATTATTCAAAACACAATTTACAGTAAACCCTGTGAACCACAAATATGCCGGTATAATAAACACCGTGAACATCTTTCAAGAGAGGAAGCTCGTTATCTAACCAAAATACAAGTGTTATTAAAATAACTGATCACAGATTTTCCTAAAAAGGAGTAAGTAAAAACAGTAGAATAACAATATTTTTATATGAAACCTCTTTTTTTTGAGTAAATTGATTCTGCGAAGATACGTAGATTACTATATAATTTCAAACATTCTAGGTGATTTACAACAGTAAATTCTTTTATTAATTTATAATTTTTTCAATTCTTCTTTATAATGGATTTTCTATCCAGTCGTTCTCTGTATCTGACGATTAGACTGCTCGTGTTTATGAAATTTCATAATTTGTTGAAGTTTTGCGAATAAATTTTCATACATCTATGAATGCAATTAAAGAAGTGGAACCTAAGCAATTAAATATTGTAACAAATACTCTAATCTGAATATTCCATACGTATATTTTTACATATTATGCAATGCAGAAACGTTCATAATCAACTGATGATAGTATGTATGTGAAGCTTTTATTAACATATGTACCCCAAAAATCGAATTCATTGACCTTTCACGAAACTTATCAAGGAACAAATCGTTCCAAGGACAATCGTCTCTCGAGAGATTCTCAGAATGAGCGACTTCCAGAGGCAGAAGGAGGAAGTACTTATTTGGCTGGAGCACGGCCACGTAAAGGCACGTGATAAATTTTCCCTCGTTAATACCTGGACGTCGTTGGATCGGCCGAGGTTGCAGGAAAGAAAGATTTTGCCCGGAAAAGGTGAACTCGCCGGGAAAATGGAAAGTCGGAAAGTACGGTCGCCTCGGCCTGCCTGTCATTCCTAGGTTTCATAGACGGTCGCGGCCAACCGAGAAGAAGAGGCCAGCAACCACGATACCCAACGAAGATCATTACCTGCTGATTGCCTCGCTACTTTCCATTTAATCGCCCGAAACCATACACGTGCATCGATCCACACGCGCCTGTTCGTGGCTACATGCTCGATCACGTATTTGACTCGTCTATACGCGCGTCCCGTAATTTATCGCGCGCAACTTACTTCAGAAATCCGCCTGGACGTGGTCTTCGATAGGGAATAATCGATGCACGTTGTTTTTGAAATCATCGGTGAGAACGATTATTCCTGCTGCTATTCATTGTATTTCCATTATATTTTCAGGTCATTTCACGAGTAATATCGTTTCGTGTGAAAAGTACAAGATGATAAAATAAAAAAAAAGGAGTGGAAAATATAGAAATAAAATCTCTTTCTAATTAAACTGAAACTTAAATATTTTAGAAGTTAAAATATGGGAAAGGAAATTTTTGAAAATTGCAGGATTAAACTAATAAAAATTGAAAGCTAAGAACAAACACGGTTTTCTTATCGCCTTTCAGGCAAATAAATCTACAAACGAGTGCTCCAGAAACACGACGCGAGTATAAATGCACACGTAACAATGTATGTATATCAACAAACAAAATATCATTTTCCTTTCGTAACGCGTAAAAGGAGCAGGAGATAACGGCAGACAGGTGCTCGTGCACGTATAAATTCACGTGCACTTCACGTCGCATAGTGTGCACTGCACGCGTGTACAAGGTGATATACACGGAGAAAGGTACTTACGCGGAACGTCATCGTTAATTCTGTTGAATGACAACGTGATACCCGCAGATAATCCTCTTATCGTTTGCCTAAATCGTGTGTACAGAGTAGAGTAACCGACAGAGAAGATATACCGATCACAAGCTTCATTTTACGTGGTCATCGCATTTAATGGACCGATACGAGGTTTACACTTGAAAAAGTTATGCGAATAAAATGGACTCGAGGAATCAATTTCTTTTTTTTCGCGAAAGTCTGTGCATATATTTTACTTTCGTTCAGATTAAGATTTTGGACGTTGGAATGCTTTTAAGCGTTCTGTACCAGTAACTTATTTCATCCTGTAATTGAAGAATTTTTATCTCCGAGAATCGCCGATGTATCGTAAATATAATCATTGCTCTGCTTTGAAATTTCTCTTTATTCAACTTTCGATGAGTTATTGGCGATTTAATTGAATATAATAATAGATATTGCAGATGGGATTTTCATGATGGAAAATTTCTGTCAATACAGCTTGTTAGTATTATAGAAGCGAATAAAAAGTCTTTTGAACGTATTGAAGTATATTTTTATAGAATGTTCGTTTGATGGGTACTTGTTGTCAGTTCACTCGCTTAATATCATAAACTCGTAGTTATTTATAAGCCTTTTTTGCTCTTCGGTTTGAATGTCCATTTAAATGTAGTATTCCATGAAAGAATAGTAATTCTTCTATAGTAGAATTATTATATTAAGTACTATACAGGATATCATGCTATCGATGATTTACTTTACTTCTATCTAGTCCGAAACTAACCGAAGATTAAATTCACTCGACAAATTTTCAAATTCGATTTTATCGGGAACGAAGCGTCATATAAAAAAAATTTTCTTCTACGCGTCCTTCTTATTTTTTAACAAGGAATCGCTTTATGACTGCTCATACGTGTTATTCAAACGCATTACGCATATTTTCAGATTTATTTCAATCCTTATCGAGACAATCATATTAGTAGTCGAGTCTCGCAACAGTGTCGATAAAATTTCAGAACGTTTCGTGTAACGTACGTAATAAAACATATCTACGAGTATACAAATACTTTCCTAAGCCTGTATAACATATCTACGAGTGTACAAATACTTTCCTAAGCCTGTATACATATATGCACACATACTTTTCTCACATTTCTTCGAATCGAACGCAAGTCACTCTCATTAACCGCATCATTGAATTGCGAAAATTTTCATTCGTCTCAATTTTCCCAGAAAACTGAACCTCTCTCGGAAATCACATTCAAAGAATTCATAGTAATAACTCGTTATATCCACTGGCTCGATCACATCGATTGTCATTTCACTGGTTGTAACGCTCGGTAATTACACTGTCAGCGTGCATACGAAATTGAGTTCGCGTTCCCTCGCGGGGAGCTTTCATTATCGGTCCAGTCCGGCTTTCCTTGATCGAATTACGCAAACGAGAGCCCGAGCACACGGTTCGAAAGCGGCCTGAAACTCTTGAACCACCACGATTTTCGTCGATCCTCCACGCTTGACAGCGAGTAGACACATTAACGATCCTGTCGGATGGATATCAAGCTCCGTTGACGGCGGACAACATCGTAAAAGATTGTCAGATTATAGACCGAAGAATCGGCTTCTCTTTCTTCTTTAATCTCTCTTTAATTACGCATTCTGTGCATTTATTATTTTGTAAGAATTAACATGTTTATTCTTTTTATAAGAATTATGAAATAATAAATGCGTAGTAATTTTTACAAGAAGTGTCGCCGTGATGATTAAACTGTGTACATGTGCGTAATATACAAAAATATGTAAAATATCCAAAGTGAAGTAATTTTTGTGATTATTAATGGTTAAAACAAATATATATTTAAATTTTATTTCTTTAGTTCTGTTTACGAAAAATTTTCATAAAAATCCGCTGTCCAATGATGTTGACTGTTTGATAATTATTGTAATAATTGAGGGATGTAGGGTGAAAAGTGGTACAAGTGAGAAAATTTTTAGTTTAAGGAACTGTACGTGAATTTAACTGCAACAGAGAAATCTCCATTACTCAAACATTGACATATTTACTACGACCATTATTGCACTGCGAATGTTTATACAAATTCATATTTTCAGAGATACAGATACTTATCATAAATGTGTAAATATCTGCAGTAAATTGTACGTATTACTGTACAATTTACAAAGATTTGGAAATTTGTAAGAAAATACTCCAAATATAAATATGGAATGTTATCCATTGATTTCTCTATTTATCTCGCTTTCGGGGGAAGATTCAACTGTACTATTCTTTCATTGAATATCTGAATTAATACTGTATAGTAAACGATAGAAGACTTTCAGTAAAAATATTGCATGTAAAGTTGTTTACAAATATTTGATTTTATATGTGAAGCTTTTAAACGCAAGATTTTCAACATTGGAATTTAATATTTGAAGCTTTCTAGAAAGTTTAAATTTCATATTTTCACTAAAAGGTACGAAGACAACCCTTTCACATAGTTAAATTTTTCGTTAGAAAAATCTCTATTGAGACCAGAATTTGTTAAACAAACTTTATTGTACCCTGGAGGTCTGGTAATAAGAAATAGAAAGAAAATAAGAGATCATAATCGAATGAATTTTACTTTCATCACATTCTAATTTATCATTATTTATTTTCTCATAAAATTAATATAAGAAATAATAATTATTATATATGTACGATAAATATAA
Source organism: Bombus impatiens (assembly GCF_000188095.3). Taxonomy (NCBI): domain Eukaryota; kingdom Metazoa; phylum Arthropoda; class Insecta; order Hymenoptera; family Apidae; genus Bombus; species Bombus impatiens. Next base: position 59,535 of record NT_178126.1, on the reverse strand, counting down.
TTGTGATTTATTTTATCACAGCATTAGGCGAATTTGCCGATCGTAGTTGTAATCTCTACAATGTTCATCTTAACTCTCATCTAACTTAACTGCCTTTCATTCGCGACGATTATGATACGTACCTTAAACGTCTTTCTAACGTGTCATGTTATCGAGACAGTCCAGAACAGGTCGAAGACGACTCAAATTTTATCTTTCCTCTGTTCGTCGTAGCATGTTACGTCGAGATTTACATAATCGATCGGACAATGGCATCCTGGTTTCACCTTGAGATACGAGAAGCTGGGGGATGATATGAAGGAAAAAGAAAGAGTAGAGAATATTCATGAAGTGGTTGACTGTTATGTCTAAAAGAGTATTGGCGAGAAGAACAGAAAGCGTATTCATTAATTGAAATTATTTTAGTATCGTGTTCCTTTTCTCAAAGTCTGTTATGTTGCAAATTAGCTTGATTTGTAATCCATAACTTCGATGTAAATGCCACTGTTTCACTTCATCGTTATCTTTTTTTATCAGTTAGACTCGTTGGTGGTAGACTTAGTTTCATTAGTTCAAGTACTTATTATAGTAATCAAATATCAAAGTCTATCGTTTATACCTTAAATTGCCTGTAGGTATTATTAATTTTCAATAATTCAGATTGCTTATGTGACGTAAGAATCAATGAATCCAGAAATTAATTAAATGAACTTACGTAGTTTGAAGATTAATGCCTATGTATGTTTAAAAAATTGTAATATTTCATTTGTAATATTAACATTTGAAGCGTTTAAATTTAAAGCTTTAGAAATTTTATCTTTTGAGGACCTGTTTCACTTAGATGATATATTATATATAGCAAAATTTGCACTATTATGACCAATAACTAATTATTTATGAATTAATAACAATTTGATAAATTTTTCAAAATTTGAAGCCATTGAACTTCGAACTTCTTTTTACATTGATAAATCTATTCTATAAACAAATGTGTAACGTCACAACGTGTCTATACATACATCACTTAGGTTCTCTTCACAATTAAATGTTACATATATAAATTAATTAATTTCTGAATTCATTTTATCCTGAACTATGATTTAACTAATAAATTTCTACATAGGAAACATTTTTTGCACATAATACGCACAAGCATAGTATACGTGTAGCTTTATTTTACTAACCAAAATTTACGCTTGAAAATGAAAGGGGAAGAAAAAGGAGGAACGACTTGACAAGCTAATATAACTATCTTATGCATACCTCTAATTTTCTACTCGAGATATTATAAGACACTTAAATGTCTCGTATGATGAAAATTGCAACGATTTAATTTCCGCTGCGATTAATTATCGCAACACCTTAACGAATTTAATCTTACATTGCTCCGTTAATTACAGGATAATATATGCATTGCATGACAACTGAAATATGTTGCCACTGCAACATGTTCCTTTGCAATCGTAACACTCATTACTCCAACTTATTTGCATATTATATTCCAAAAATTATTCAAGTATTAAAGTGGACGATAGGTGTCGGAAACAAATTTGATCGGCAATATCATTTTTCACCGTGTCGAGGAAACAACTTTCCTCGTGCAGTTGAAAATTGTTGCAAGCCATGAAAGTCGAACACGAACCAATGATTTTGACATTAGAAAATATCAGCAGTTACATATCGCATTATCATAATGGGATAATTTGCATTTATTTTGGTTGAAGATTCTAATTTTTTTTTTAATAGTAACTTTAATTTAAAAATAGTAATTATTACGAGTTGTTCAGGACAATTCCATCTTCGTGTATAACACGGAAATTAAATATAAATAAACTGAAACAAAAAGCAGGTATAAATTGAAAAGCAAATATTGAATGTTGGCAATAATAGAGATAAGTTTTGGTAGATGCGTATATTTACAAAACATGAATAAATGGCGAGTATTTAAAGAAGAAAAAGTATCAATAGTATAATACATATATATTACATTCAATTTTTTCAACAATTTATATTTCGCTGCAGAATACAAACGAGATTTTTGTATAAGCAGAATCTGTTGCAAAAATGAATCAAAAGTGGGCTGAATATTTGTTTTCTCTTGAACTTTTTATATAATCTCTTTCACGCACCAGACCCAATTTGTAATGGCAACGTAACGATATGGAGTAATTAAAAGCTTGACATTTTGCAATTACTTTTTACGTAATCGCGAATCAAGAATGACATTAATGAAATTAAATTAGAGTTTCAATCTTGATTCTCGTTTATTCTTGCAAAATTTTTTATTAATTCGTTATATACGTAATATAATTTGAACGACAATGTGCAGTATAATTTATGTAATAACTGGAATAAATTAATTTTCTCTTTCGTCCTTCAAAGCAAAATAAAATTGCACAATTAACTCATTAAAGTGATCAGATTATGCATCTAGATAGAAATACTAAATTGAATAGAAAGTTTTTCTATAGGATGCCATAATTGCAAGTTTATTTTTAATTAACCAAAAAGGAAGTCTTTAAGAGGAAATGTTTGCATGTTTTATGGTATCAGAAAAAGAAGAAATTAAAGTGCCAAATTATGGGAAATCCTTTCTTTATGTTCTTTATGTTTCTTTCTGTATGTTTATCTAATTTAGTAACACCCGATTATAATCTATTTACATCATCGTAAGAATCATCCGTATAAAAAAGAATTCAAGATTTACGATGAAATGAACAATCGATGAAAATTGTTCCGCATTGAAGTAACAACATTTTTATGAAAAAGAAATTGAGGAGCCTGTAAAACGTTGGAAGATTGTATTACAATAGAAACTAAGGGAGACTGAATTACTGGTTATAATATTACGTTCATTCTTCAAATACAAAACAGCCATATCAAATATCATAAAGACACGAAAATATTTCATTCAACCAAATAATTTCTCGTTTTGTAACAATCAAACTCGTCGGTTCCAAGATTGAAAGCGTTAAATCGCGTTGACTTATTCAAATGGATATCATGAACTATTCTCGAGATAGTTTCCGTTGAATTTACGTTTATTGGAAATTTAATATCCGGATAATGACTTCGTATACAATGACAAATAGCCCCATTAATTTTTTGTTTCTTTTTTCCCATATTTATCCCTCGTCTCCTGCCTTGTAACGAACAAGAACAAATTGCACATGTTTAACACGCAGATCGCGAACATCAACGAGATTACCTAATACAATTAAATTTACATACGAACCCTCTTTAGTCTCCATGTCTTGGAACTTGTTTCAAGCTGGCATAATTTTCAACGGAGAGATTTCAATCTACCGTCATAACAGTGACGAATATTACGTGACACTTAAAACGTATGTTCTCGCCACAAGTCATTAAACTGTTAAGGCAGTATGTTACGAGTACATTTATCAACATGAATTTTTGGTTTATAGGCAAGTTATGGAGAAAGTGTATTGATTGATCGAGTTAGTTATACTTAATTATTAGTTTATATCGTTATGGTGTCAACAGTGAATATAAAGTTACAAATATATTACATGTTATATGAAACAGTGTAGAATTTAATCACCATGCATACGATATTAGGCTATCGTGATTGTATTAACAAAATTTGAAACTTTCAAAATATACATATAAGGTACAAGATATTTACTGCAAAAATACTTGATGATAAAAATATTTAAATAGTCGATTATCCTAAAAAAGCTCAATTTTTGGTAGGACTATTTTTAACGTTTGTTATATGTCTAAGACAACTATTCATACTATGTATTAATCTTTTTATCAACTACAGTCGAGGACAAGGATAAATGTACAGGTAACAGAAGTTGGTATCAATAAAGTTTAATCTGATACTAAAGTTTTTAACTAGTACAAAGTGTTAGTACATAGATTGTTTATTAAATAATTGAAATTGACATTTACATTTTTGTGTAAATAAATCGCATTTAACGAAATTTCGTTCATACCTATTTTCGCTATTTTATTTTTTAGTAAATGTTTGCATAAAAAATGCAGTAAATATCTCGTTAAGCTAAAAATTCATACAATCTTCCTCCCACACGACGCAATGGTAAGATATCCAAAAACGAAAAGAAGGATTAATTTCATATCGTATCATATCAGATTCGATCGCGTCGAAAAGAAGAAACCTTGTCAATTTTCTTCCCATGCTTTCGCAGCTCATCATCATCATTCGCACAGCAGAAATGCGTCTGCATGCTTCGACGTTCGAGCATGCATCTCGTACCGTTTCTCGAAACCTGTCAGAAGTTAAACGTAATCGCGTGGCGGATGCACGAATCCGACGTCGAAATAATAATCACACCATGTGAGACGCAGTCACGGTGTAGCCCTATGGTTCGATTTCGCAATTCCACGAGCGTAAAGTGGACCCACTGGACCGGTGGTCAACCGCGAATGGCCAAGCATACAGACATACGGTCTTTCTTGCGCACACCTTTCACAGACCTCCTTGTCCTGCCACGTCCTGTTTTCGTCCTGGCCAACTTGCCTTATCGGCTGTCCGCCTTTGCTCGTTCTCCGATCGCCATTCGCGTCCAGCTCTCGCTCTCCTTGCACGGGCCGCGATAAAACGAAGGTTTTAGCCGCTGCCCGATTCAAGGCCAACCCCTGGACCCCTCTTGGTTACGACCTAAATTATAATTAAACTTATCTGCTACTCAGCACGCGGTAATGAGAAAGGACAAGAAAGTAGTATACAGCGAGGGGGATTCCTCCAGGAGAATCGACTGAATTCGAGATCGGGCGACACCCACGCGATGTTTCAGGATTTTTTCGTGATCGAAAGGAGGATCGTTCGTTGATAGGATCTGAGTTAGAGGTATTTTGTACCGACGACAAGGGGATTGGTAAATTTTCTGTAAATGAGCGTTCGGTGTTGCGTGTAGTTGGAATTGATCGTTGGTGGGTGAATTGTGCAGAGGAACGTGTGAATGCGTGTTTTTATGCGAAGTCTCTTTAGGATTTACGTTGTAAATGGATTTCAATTTATGGTATTTGTTGTATCCGTTGAAGGATTTTCAAGTTCCGTGGTTTTAATAGTCGTGAAATTCAATGTTGCAGTGAATATCATATTATATTGTGTGCTGTTGGCGTCTATGAAAATCGAAATTGTACAGTAAGTGTAGATAAATAATCGGAATTCCTTCTCTTACTCAGATGAAAGAATCATACTTGATTGTAGTTTCTCATTTTAATTTAACGACTGGCAAATTACTATAAACAGACTTCTTGACAGTAATATAATAATGGTTGATAAGATCTGAGTTAGAGGCATTTTATACGGACATTTTATACTGACAGCTGGGGGATTAGCAAATTCTGTAAATGAGCATTTCGTGTTGCACGTACCTGGAGTTGCACGTCGTTGGCTGAATTGTGTAGAGGAACATATGTTTTTACGTTTCTCGAAGTCGTTTTAGAATTTACGTAGCATACAGCTTTAAATTTTTAATATCTGTTGTATCTGTTGAATGATTTTCAAATACTATGGTTTTAATAATCATTTCCAATATTATACTATTTTCAATACTTTAATATTTGGGAAAAATAAAATTGTATAAAGTGTATAAATGTACACATCCGCTCTTAGGGCAAATCTTGTTGGAGAACATCTATTATATTTGTTGCAAAATTGATAAAGATCATAAATTTTTAATTTGATACTGTATAGGATAAAGAAAGCATACACTACTGATAGATGAGCAATTTTATTGAAAAAATGTATACAGTTTAAAATTTGTAGTCTGCGCGAAATAACAACTTTTAATTGAAAATAGGAAGCGTCCTTAGAATTTTAAATGGAAATGTATAAAAGGCAATCCTTTTTGTCTCTGAGAAAAGAGATTATGGTCAAGAGATAATAATAATTGCTACAAGTAAATTTCTCAGCAGTGATATGATACTACGAAAATTTTACAAAAATTTTAAGAAATGCAGACGTGTGTAACGTAAAGAACAAAATTTTATGAAATATACACATACTTCCAAGCTTCCAAATCATGTTTCAAATCCTACAAAGAGTTAACTAAATATTCGAGATTTACGAAACGAATTAAAATCTCACTTTCGATAGTCTTGAATTGAGCAAGCACGAGTAAGGATCGAAATTAAGCGATTGATGTATGCAACTTTTTGTAGTAGTTACTTGAGTAAGATTGAACGTTAACGATGCTGGTTGCTATGTACGGTAGACGATTCGAGTTGCAACTAAACGACTCTATAAGGTGTCTCTTTTAATAAGCGATTCATTGACGAAAGAAGAATTCATTCGTGAATGATTTAAATAATGGAGATCTTCAAACGAAACATTTTTATATTTTTATATGTTTACAGTTTTGTGTTATGTACTCAGATTTTCACATCTCCGTAAATCTATCCATTTAAATTTACTTAATTTACCTAATTTGTCTACCTATTTATGTTACTTATAAAGATACTTAATTTTCATACAAAAGGACAAATATCATAGTGAGAAGTATCGTACTTCGAATCAAATTTATGATAAATAAAAATACTTTTCTATTAAAACACCATGAGAATGAAGATACACATATTCACAAGAGTATATCAGATATATTCAGAAATATTCAGAATGAAACTACTTCAAATTTATTTCAAAAAATTTATTTTTTCCAATATCTGATACTGGAAGAGGTCATTGTGAACAATGAAGTCAAGTTTTGGAGTCTCTAATAAACCTTCGATTTATTTCAGTATTAACAAATTTAAAAGTCTGAAAATGTGCGAGTAAGGAAATTCAGCGAGAGTTTGAAAACTTAAAGTCTTGGCAATACGAGAATTAACAAGTTTAAATGTTTCGGTTCTGTTAAATTAATAAGTTGAAGAACGAACGTGCTTGAAAATAAACTGCTAATAAAACGCATAATATCCTGCAGATAGGATAAGGAATTTCTTAAACATATACATAAATAGAAAATTTCATCTTTTACGAAATGCATTGTTTAAAAGTAGCCCTGGAGCTAGTTACATCGAACATAGAATTTTTTACTAAAAATATTTAATCCCTGCAAAAAGGGTTAATACAACCGACGATTATCGAATTACACGCAACAATCGAAAATCTTTATCTTTGCCTCTAGATCGAAAGGCTTTGATCAAACGAGCCGATGGAAAGTCCACTTATACGATTTATCGACGGTCCTGGCGAGACACCGTGTGCACGCGTTATGCCAGTTGGACCTGCTACGGTAACCCACTTCGCGGCAGGAGACATTTCTGAAATGTCACACCGACACCGTGGCCGTAAGTTAATGACAGTCGTTGGCGCACGTCGCCGTTTCCCGCGCGGGAGAACCAGCGAGCCAAAGAAACGCTAAGATACAGAGACACGTGTCCGGCAAGAGATCAACGAGAGGAAAAGTACAACCGTGAAAAAAAAGGCGGTGACCGCAGTAATCGACGCTGCTGCATTGTGGTTAATTAATTTTTCAATTCGCCGGCCAGCAAGTCGACCCGTAAATCACCGTTTACCACATTCCTTCGCTTGGTTCCGTCGCCTTCGCGATTTTTGTGGGTTTCACGTGTACGTAACTTAGGGTACCAATTCATGACTACCAAGAACGATTCTGCACGGAGGAATTTTTATTTGGCAATAACATGGTTCTTGGAAATCTGCAGAGCCGTGCGAGAAAATACTCGATTCGTTGTTATTGTAACGATCAGTTGGCTTCGAGCATAATTTATATCCTTCGTTCGAAATTTTTACTTTCTTGCAAAGGTAACAAAAAACACGGTTTGTTAATTACAAAAATTACTCGATGAGATAATCGAAAGGTTTCGGATCAATCGAGCCGCTGCGTAGCGATAGTGTAGCTCACTTATTCCGTAAGTTAATTTTATTTGCAAATAAAATCCTACGATCACATCGACTTTTGATGCAAATTTCGACGATCAAAATTAAATTAACAATATGTAATCTTCATATATTTGAAAACTGAGTGAAAAACTTTTATGAATTGATATGTATACATTCTTGCATAATTTTACAAAGCTATTCAGACAACATAAATTATCCGAAATGATTCACTCGAATATATTATTACATGTCACAATATCCCAAATTAAGTACAATGCACATTGCACATATCATTACCTACAAATACAATATTTCATTCAAAACCACAAAGTATATTTATTCACGATGCTTTTATATTGAGCTATATTATTAACCGCGATTCTATCTCCAAATTAAACAAAATATAGCTTTGATATTTGACGGAAGTTTATTGCGAAGTGTATTAACTCGTGCAACAGATGAGCCGGAAAATGTTACTGATGCCGAGACACATGAATCAGCGTTGTCTCACGGGCAAAATAACGAAAAGAATACGCGGTAGAGACTGTAATGATCTATGATTAAGTGCACAGACTATGTAATCACTGTTCACAATGAGAGGCTTTCGTTTGGAGGAAGTAATTCGAAGAAGGGAAAGCGCGTTTCGATAGTTAGTGGGCGTTCTTTTGATCGTCGAAAGTGATCGTGATCTGATAGTGACATATTGACATGAAACGCGATTTCATTATCCTTTATTCCATCATTCAGAGCTAAATCGTCGATCAAAATATAACTCATATCGTTTGATACAACTTAAAATAATATTAGTCGATCATGTGAATATCTTTGCAATGTTTTTCGAATAACATGCTGCACGAATGGTTGACTTATACTACTTCCGAAATAAAAGAATTCGGTTTTCCCTTCATACTGTCCCATTAATTATAGGAAATGTATATATATATGTTGAATGTATCCAAATTTTAATTTTGTTTAAATAAATATTTGCATGTGCGCATTTGAAAGAGAAATAGTTTTATTTCGTACGAAGAAGATTATGTAAAGAAATCTCTCGTAGATCATTGTTAACTTTGCTTGAAATTGTAGTTAAGTGCCATTAGTACATTGCAAACATTCATATGGCTGTTTATAGCAATTATTTAAATAACTGGACCTGAAGTAAAACTTGGAATTTCCGACCGCGAAAAACAAAGATATTTCCGTGTTCAAGCGTACAGCTCGTTCACACGGTATATGTCGACGGAAGATTATAATTCTCACCTACAAGTATTTATCGAAATCAGCCGATAAATTCCCATCTGTAATTTGAACCGGAAAATCATTGGAATTCCAATCAGAGAAAAACAAATTACACGCCCCGTATCTTACTCGTGAAACCAGTAAACATCCGTATTCTATTTTTGTAAAACACGTTCGTGTTTCCGTAGAAAATATTTCCTTCATCTATACCATAGAAAATAATTATTGGCTCGAACAATTCGTGTTGCGCTTTTATATTTTACTAAATCTTTTCTGATGAGTAACATTATTCAAAATAACGATTATCTATTATTTCGTTTATTATCAAATTTTTAAATGGTGTATTTTTGGTTATTATCTATATTACTTTTCAATTGGAATAAATTCGTAGAAAAGTGTATTCGATGATTTAGTTTTAGGTACTAGATCTAATTGATCGTAGTTAATTGCTTAATTAATTGCTTCGTACATTCCAGGCGATTTTCCTGAAGTCGGTTTCTCATAGAAATGCTGTTAGTCTGGTACGCTTAAGCATTGCTAGCATTTCCAGTATTTCTAATAATGTATCCTTTATACTACTAATATCTGTATATATCTGGTATTCAATATTTTAAAAGTTTGGAATATTTGTAATAGATCGGATATATTTAGTGCTGATGTCTTTAATTCTTCGAATATTTACATATTATAATATACATATTATTATATATTATAAAATGTGTTCAATGTTCCCAATATTTATTCTTCAGCAAGAATTAATATACAAGATAATACTCTAAAGTATCATTTTTGTTTCTTACATTTCAAACATTCCTACACGCATACCTCCTACAATTTCTTATTGCTTGAACTTAGCATGATATTGCTATAGTAATACTATTGTAGAGTCACATAAGTCAACAGAAGATTCGAAGAGACTCATATTGTTGTGCCTTGGAGTGTCAACGTTGTTTTGGTTTACTCGGCTCAAAGGTAAACTAACTCCGAGCAAAATATTATCGCTGTTATTTGTAATCGTCAACCGGAGTTACGTTCGAACTTTGTATAATAACAACTGTAGTTATAAACAGACGAACGTACTCTCTAGGACAGTGATCATCATATAGCGAGTCATACAGTCGAATAGCAAGACGATTAAGACCGGCATACATTATCTCTGTACCTGTACTTACAGTGATTTCAACCCGTTAACCTACAACTAAGGGCATAGTCCGTAGTAGATGATCGAACCAAACGTAAATATTACGTGCGTAGCCCGTAGTAGATGATCGAACCAAATGTAAATATTACGGGCATGGCCGTAGTACGATGATCGGGCCAAATATAATATATAATATAATATATAATAGCTTGTTTACATTTTCGGCCCAAAATACTCGAACGTAAATCGTAGGTTAAGGGGTTACTATACACACTGACTGTTACTATTTTATCACTCGGCTATTTAATAAACTAATACATATAGTAAACCACCTCTCTATCAAATATATCAACCAAAATATTCTCATTTTATCTGTTAGAATCTGTATACCAATTTTCGTATGAGAGTTAAATGTTTACTTAACAGAGACGCATGGTGATCCAAAAATCATGCGACCGAAAATCCGCTGCACCCAACTTTCATATTTGTTGTAACCGTGTATATAATACATCTGATAAGAAATTCACTGTAGATTCATCGCATTTCTTCTCTATTGAACCCAATATTAAATACATCGATAAAAAAGGTTGAAGTTTCATCGATAAAATCAAGGGAGCATAGTTTCTTTCTCCCGGTTCGGTTGTTTAACTCGTCCAGATGAAAGAGCTCGGTAAACAAAAAATCCAATTTCAGTAGGTTGATTGAAACCGGAATGAAAAACCAAAGGGTCGTCGTTCTTACGTGCCTACACGAAATATTTATCTATTGTGTGCTGCTGTAGTAAAAATGATTGTCGAGCAGGTCAACGACCACCTGATAAAACATCGGGAGGCGTGAAAGATCGAATGTGAACGCATACCATCTACACAAAAACCAGTTTTATCGATTATGAAAGGTGTCTTTAATCTTTATGTGCTACATCAGTGCCATTCACCCTCGCCAGCTATCACATCTGTAGTCATAGAAGAATACTGTCTGCATTGCTTTTAAAACACTTTTATAATCCCTATAATTTTATTTGAAAAGAAAATCGACATAATTCGGGGTTGTTGTCGAAACACGGTGTTCCAAAGGAGATTTTTTATGGCTCGTAAACGACTTTTATACTAATTCATAAATAAATTCAGTACATATTATGTTTAATACTTAATACATGTTGAGCAATGTTTATTGAATTATACATTTTTAGATATTTTATTTTATCTTTACGTTCACTTTGCATAATCTTATATAATTCTGTGTGATACATTTCATTCTCCACATCGTAGTATCTTTAAATTTCCCATAAATATGTAAATATTTGCAGGTTACTCGTTAGGCATTCTGAGAGAAATAAGAGTACTTAGAACACGATATGACCAAAATAAAAGTTTCAATATTTAATTTAAGAACGTAAAGGAATATAAAATTAGCATTAAAATAGAAAAATAAATTTTTCAAGCGCATATTTTATGCAAATGAAGATATGAGAGCAAACCGATAAACAAATAAAATTTTCCATCAAATATACAGCATTACGTGTAATAAGAACGTAAATGATACATAACATATAATATACACCGTACAAAAGAAAGACGCTTTAAATTATAAAAATGAGAAATTTCATTTTATTACAATATACGCAACCTCGAACTTTAATTAATCTTTAATTAAATATACGATTTAACAATCAATTAAGATTTTATTAAATTTTAATTAAAGCCCCAATCTTCAGCTATTGTCAGATATCATCTATAGTCTTTGATATTTTCTATGGCTCAAATTTTCAGTTAATTTATACAATTTATATATTTCAATTTATGTTAGTTTCCGAATTAAAAGAAAAATCGACAGAAAACTCATTTAAGGCGAAAATCGGCGTGGCTAAATTGAGATGAACCAGGCGATGTCGAGAAAAAAAAATATGTTAAACCACAGAGTGTCCAGAATATGATAAAACGCATCGTTGGTGACGTCTGGTCCAGAAACGACGAGTGTTTCTACCGAAAATGAACTTAATCTCGAGAGAACGTTGACGTGAAGTGACAGGTTGACAAGGGCGGAACAGGGTTTCTCTGGAAATGCATAATTCAACGAGGGCACTGTATAACACTTTTATAATTACTTTCCTCTCAGCCGCCAACGAATATTATTCACCGACCTCGTTCTCGGTTCATCGAGAATTATTTTAAGACTCTTACGTCCAGCGTGTTTTCCTTTTTATAGGATCAAGAGGTTGCACCGATCTGTCAACTCGTATTTGAGCGACGAATAATTTGTTCAAAACACGGCTTCTTTTTGCGTGTCACTTATTTTTGGAACAAAAGTGTATAATCTAGATTCTAGAAGACTGTAATTGCGATAGATTTTAAAATGAACAAAGATATTTTTGTTATAATTGAAAAAGATTAAATGGGAAATAGGAAGAGTTGAAGATCATTTGAAAAGCCAGAATATGAATTTTTAAAAAGAATAGAATTACATATCAATATGATATTGATATGTTGGTAGTGAAATTTGAAATTTTATTCTTACGAGGCAATGTTAAAAATTTAAGAGATTACATTATTTTCTTTTTCTGACGTTTTACCATTGCTGTTTTCTATGCTATACCTGCGAATGTGAAAAAGTAAAAGACATCCAGACAATATGTTGAACTACCGGTACTAATATATTATCTTATAACTTTCCACCCATCTGTTTTTACTTGATTTATCTTCCCTAAAGAACTCAATTTATAAACAGAAAAATATATAATATCAGTTTAATTATGTAAATTTCATTCTTCATCTTCTATTCAATCTGCCTTCCAAAAATACAGTCCCCTTTCAACACACTTAATTAAAATCATGATTAAATTAATTATTAAATAAGACAAAAAATACAGATCGTACAAAACTGGAGAGATACACCACTTTCTACAAACATTCAATTTTCCAAATTGCTTTGGACATCGATTTACGACATACCAACCATTTTTCTCACAGCACATCTCGTTCACACGAATCGGTCCTATTAAACCGTCTCCCGTAAATGCACGGGATTTATCCACGTCACATCCATCCAGGAAATTCTCTCGTGAAATTCAAGCATCTCCTCTCTTCATCTTTCTCCCTGGTGTCTTCTTTTTCGCCAACTAGATCGTTAAACTTACGAAACTTCCTTTTATGGGCGAGCGATCACGCGATCCAGTCACTTCATCGTAGATGGATCGTCGTAATTAGGAGCGTCTGCTTTTGGATCAAACTTTTTCGTTCTATGTCTTGCTCGAGATCGTCTACCGGCATAATATGCCGGTCTAATTGTCGATGCGCCGTTTATATGGAACCGAGCAAACGTGACTTCAATGCACGTTCGAAATTTTCTCTCTCTTTCCCTCTCGCTTTGTAAATTGTTCGAACGAGCTTCTCGTTTTACGGCCAGCACGATCGTGAAACAAATCGTCGAACGAAACACGAGATTAGAAGCCCACGCACGAATTCCCTTTAAAACCAGAGTTTATCGGTGTCTTGTCGAACGAAAGGGAAAGGTCTTCGTCGAAGAGACGACTTGGAATTCTGTGGAAGACTACCTTTCTTCAGATTACTTGTTAACCTTGTGTAATTGGATTTTTCGTGTTCACCGGGTTAAATTATGGCCGATTATTATTTTTCTATTTTGGTAGATAAAATAGGTGTCAGATTTAGAATGCTTGTGATAAATACATACGTTATTTGATAGCTATGTAATAATGTGATGATAAGTATATAAATACGCAACAATGGACCAAAGGATAATATGGACACAGAGTGATGATAATACGGAAAGATATACATATAAATGATAAAAAGTAAAATTTACATTATGGTATTTAGTAGTTAAGATATACCCCTTTCGAAGCGTGACTCCTTTGTCAATGTAAAAGTATGAATTTGCATAAATACGTACAGTCTAATGATAATATATATAATATAATGATAAGATGAACTAATATTCAAAAAGTATAAATATAAAAGTATAGGTATGTATCCTTTTCAATCCAACTTAGCTGCTATAGTTCGTTTGAAAAAGGATTAACGACTGGTTTTTAAGATTATTACATGTTAACATTGTTTGAATTTTGGAAATATATTGTCCAAATAATATTGTGATTTAACGAAAATTAAAAGGAAAAAAGAAAGAAATTTACTATTAATTGTATATTTTCTTTTTGATTACAGGATTTATGTTGCGTCTACCATTAAACGTTTATAATGATTTTTGGAAAGAGAAATGTTGATCGTGTTAAGTTAATTAAAGATCAGAAATAGTTGAAAAAGTTAATTTAAGTTTTGGTCACTTTTTGATGTTATACAGAATTATATCTAAAAATTCCATTGATATATAAGGAATAATTTCCTTTTCATTAATTGTCTATTATTAATTCTTTGATCATTCCAATCTAACCATACCAATCACAGTAAATGTGGATTTAAGTACAATTTGCAGTCTTGTTAAAAAATTCCATGTACCGTACAAGGCGATATTTCTTTCTTCTTAGTTCTGAATTAAATTACCACCAGTTTCTCTCTCGATGGTTCTACATTTATTCCACGTTTTAGATCAACTTACTCACGAACTATGTTTGCGAACTAACTACATTAAGTTAATAAACTTGACAAGTCAATTATACAACGTGCGTGAAGTTATTTAGAATGGCAAAAGTTAGAAAATATTGCTGAATGAAAAAATTGCAATTAACATTAAAGACTGTGTATGTACATATACATTTTACATCAAACATTTTAATTTCTAAGAGAATCGTTTGAAATAAATATAAAAATTAAAGTATTACAAGATAAACAATTTTTAAGTTCGAATTTTCAAAAGCTAGAAACTAAATATAAAATTATTAGTAAGTTTCTAAATTTGGAGATTTCAAAGTTCGAATTTTTTAAACTTATGAACTTTAAGACCACTTAGTCGGGAAGATTTCGAGTTCTGATCTTAAAACTCATTCGAAGTTAGTATGTATCAATAAGAAAATGGTTATTTATGTAAATATAAGCAATTTCTAATCACCTGCTCCCGGCATTCTCCAGTAAACTAGAAGAATCATAAAGACAGTACAGCGTAAATCTTGTCTGAATAAAACCCAGAAGCACCCAGTTATACCATCGATGCTCGGAACCGTGTTACGGACCTCAAGGCGCCTAATCGTACAGTCTCGCTATTCGCTCGTCACTCCGAGCACTCCCCGACGAGGGAAATGGCATATCGACCAGCCTTTCGAGAAGCTGAACGAAAAGCTCTATTGCGAATCTTATCATCTGTAACTTGTTCAAAACGCAGCATCTAAAGTACGTACTTCGTTATAGAACAATTAATTGATCAAATTTTTAACAAGTAATTTTTTCAGCAGTACTTCGTGTGTGTACGACTTTCTATAATATACAAATATATCGATAGGTAAATTATGATATTAGCTCGGATTTCTAGAAACGAAGTACTAAACGTGTATAGTAGTATGTACGTATAAAGAAAATCTGACTACAGAATTTTCCAAATTACTGCAAAGATGATCATTTGAAAAGTTGTAACGAAGCATTACAAATTGTAATTTCTAAAAATTTTACAACCAAACCAATCTTTGCATAATAAATTATATTTCACGCGAGTTAATAATAACTTAACATAGCGGTTGATACAGCTATAAATAATCAATTAAAGGAACAGAACAAAATCGGAGACCCGTTTTTCTTTTCTGTATCTTATTATTTCTCCTTTCGGTATTTGAAATTTATCTCAGGATGACTCGCGGACGGTTGAGTAAATCGCGCGCTCGTCCCTCAAGCTGAATGGGATTTCGAGACCGTCTGTCGAAACCAAACGATCGAATCGCTCTGAACAACTTAACGGAGAGAATTGTGCAGCTTTCAGAAACACTGCCCCACGATGTAGAATAAATACGTCTGTTCGCGGTCTGACGTCGATGTTGTCGGTTGCCAGGGAAAGGAAAAGCATTACGATACGCGGTTCGATGTACGTGATTTGTAACCGAAGCCCAGCTTAAGCCGCCCACCGACCATTTTTCGTCTCTTTATGCCTCGACCATTATCGTTACTCTAACAAACAGAATAAATTCTTTTTACGAGGATTTGTATCGCAGAGGAACGCGTTGGTTAATTGCTAGCTTATAATTTGTCCAGGGCTTGCTGGATCGACGCTGTGATTCCAAAAGCGTTTCGTTCAGATTGCAATATCATTCTTTAATACCATGCTATGTAAATGGTTTGGCAGATAACAAGAGTGGAGTGTTTTTATGAAACAAACGATCGGTAAATGATAAGTTTAGATCGATCGATAGAAAAAGGTAAATTAATTTTTTAATACTCTAACAGACTGACTAAAGTACAGTGGATAAAATATTGGGAAAAGTATTTGCACATTTAGTTCCTTAAAGATAGTTTTATATGAAGAATATGGCTTACGATTAGTATAATAAAAGTAGCAATGAGGTATTATTTTAATTTATTATTATCGGTGTAATCGCCTTTTCGAATAAACATTTAAATACACGCAATTTCTTCAAAAGATCGTATTAGTTGATCAAAGAAATTTTCACATAATTCTAGATGCTAGAATTCAGAAGTTGTTTAGAATTCTCTGTAATGGAGCTAATTTGAAGAAGCTGATGGAGCCAGTTTGAGCTGAGCGAAGATAATGAAATTTTTATTATTTAAAGAGATAATATTTACTAAATAGATCTATACTATTTTAATTGAATTGCAATATAAGTTTCTGTTAAATAAATTGATCTTCGTGATAGTTTCTACTACGATTACCACAAGAAGATATTCTGAGAGTGAATAATCGGTATAAATAATTTTCATGTTCACAATAATGTCTTTACAAAGTTCGTTTGCATAACAGCACTATAAGTTACGAATTGATCAAATCCTTCTTTTCAATAATAATTATTATTGTTCTTGTTGTTATTGTTATTATTAGTTACTTATGTACGGGTTCTCTGATATAGGAAAGATACAATAATAAAAGAGGGACAAATATCTGCCATTAGTAATAATAACAAATCATAAATGGTACGGAAATATCAGGGAATTACGTACTGCATTTCTAACACCTTTTTTTAAATACAGAAAGCGATTCGCAAAAGTGGTCTAATCGATGAGCAAGTAAATAAACGTGTTTGGAAATGCGAATAATGCAACTAGTAGAAGGATAATTGGTTGTACACAGGACGTGTGGAAAATTGGGAATCTTCTGAAAGATCTCGATGGAGCAGTAAGCTTAACAAGCTGTAGAACCTCTGGACAGTGAATTTAATGGTTTACAATTTATCTTAAATTATGAAACTCGATTATTTTGCAATGGAAAACATAAGGCAATCATGAAATGTCTCGTATATGATGTTATTAAAATAACGACGCATCATTTTATAAGGCTAATAACCATCTGTTTTATTTCAAATATTGCATCACATTTATTTAATCATCCGTTCATGCTTCCCTTATAAACGAATTTTCGTCCTCCTGTTCTACTTTCGTTTATGAACGTTTAAGGCAATCATTACACATATCGAATTTTATGAGCCAATCAGAAGCTGATTTTTAATAACGACAGTAAATCAAGTAAACTTATAATGTAACGTTAACTGTCCGATACGAATGAATAAACGACACAATTAACTTTGAAGTAACGAAATGTTGTTTCGACAAAATATATAAATACCAGAATCTTTTTATCTTTCCAGAAATATTGATTTAACGAATTACATAGAATATAATATTCGTTTAAAAACATTAATTCATTATAAATTTTCTCGCTTTGATTACTTCCCTTGTATTTTACGGTTAATTAGGAGTTAATTGGCAAAATTGTACAGCCTTTGTCATCCTCTATTGCACCAAAATGTGTAGGTACGTTATTGTCTCGAGAACTTATGTATACTTTTTACCGTTTGTCTTGGAACGATACCGATCTAGTTAATTGGGAACATTACCTTGAAATACCTCACATAATTGAATCAAACGGTAATTTGAAACGAATTTAGCGAAACCATTTGGTTCGTTAAACAAATGTCTTTTATTATCTTCTCAACAGTATGTCAATTTAATCTTCCAACCTATTTGAACAGAACCAACCATTTAGATTCTACGAAAAAGTGGAAATAATCACTAGTGAACACATAATTTTTTAAAATCTACTCTTCCTTCCGGATTTAAATCATAGAAATATCGCTGTCTAAAATTATATAAATATAAATGATATGGCCGTCTCAAAGACAGCCAGTATACAGGAAAAGACATATCCAGAGTTAAATATATGTGTATGAGAAATCATTATGAAGAATCATGCCACCCACGTAAGATCTAATTTCTCTCAATTCTAATTAAAGTTTGTTAACAAACGTCTAACTAATAATTTTTAAACGAAATCTATTATTATAATCTTAACGAATCAATATTAAATAAAATTGCTTAATAAACTATTAAACAATCATTTTCATTCAATTGTAAGTAAAATTCCTCAACAAGTTCTTATAACGAATGATTTCTAAAGAAAATTCCTTAACAGATTCTTAACGAACCATCTTCGACTAAAATCCAAGCAAAATTCCTATCTCTTTATCTTTCATCCAAATAAATAATCTCGCGAAAAAGGTCGGTCTATTTTCATGACGATCGTTTGTACGAGCATGGTGGACCATTCACACGCTCGAGATCCTTGTACGTCGGTATATAAGGACGTGAACGCGTGCAGATATGCCATCGAAACGAAATTACGCGGAGTTTGTTCCCTGGAGGCTGTTCGAGGAGGATATGCAAGAAGAACGCGGTTTCGAACGTGGCCTCATTAAACCGGTCTGCCACTGTTAGATGCTCGTCCGGCACTTCGAAACGAAAACGCATCCTCCGAGTTCCGTGGCTATCAATTGCTGGTCCATAGGGTCGAACATGATTTCGAAAGGCCGCGTCTTCCTCTTACGGTTCGCCATGCGAGGATAAACTAGTGCATCGTACGACCTCGCGGCTACATTCGCGTATGGATGAATTTCTTGATCATTTCCACCGAGGTGAATGGTTCCTTAAACTCGACTTTATGACGTTTCTCGCGTCTCCTTTGCATATAAATCGAGATGCTTTTCCTTGTTATTTTTCTATTTGGTTTCTTTGAAATAACTTAAAAAGTGGCAAGGGGATAAAATGAAGTGAAAAATATCTCATTGGTGTAACATTTAATATTCGATAAATACTCGTTAACTTTCATACATAACGTTTTTAAAATCTACTCTTCCTTCCGGATTTAAATCATAGAAATATCGCTGTCTAAAATTATATAAATATAAATGATATGGCCGTCTCAAAGACAGCCAGTATACAGGAAAAGACATATCCAGAGTTAAATATATGTGTATGAGAAATCATTATGAAGAATCATGCCACCCACGTAAGATCTAATTTCTCTCAATTCTAATTAAAGTTTGTTAACAAACGTCTAACTAATAATTTTTAAACGAAATCTATTATTATAATCTTAACGAATCAATATTAAATAAAATTGCTTAATAAACTATTAAACAATCATTTTCATTCAATTGTAAGTAAAATTCCTCAACAAGTTCTTATAACGAATGATTTCTAAAGAAAATTCCTTAACAGATTCTTAACGAACCATCTTCGACTAAAATCCAAGCAAAATTCCTATCTCTTTATCTTTCATCCAAATAAATAATCTCGCGAAAAAGGTCGGTCTATTTTCATGACGATCGTTTGTACGAGCATGGTGGACCATTCACACGCTCGAGATCCTTGTACGTCGGTATATAAGGACGTGAACGCGTGCAGATATGCCATCGAAACGAAATTACGCGGAGTTTGTTCCCTGGAGGCTGTTCGAGGAGGATATGCAAGAAGAACGCGGTTTCGAACGTGGCCTCATTAAACCGGTCTGCCACTGTTAGATGCTCGTCCGGCACTTCGAAACGAAAACGCATCCTCCGAGTTCCGTGGCTATCAATTGCTGGTCCATAGGGTCGAACATGATTTCGAAAGGCCGCGTCTTCCTCTTACGGTTCGCCATGCGAGGATAAACTAGTGCATCGTACGACCTCGCGGCTACATTCGCGTATGGATGAATTTCTTGATCATTTCCACCGAGGTGAATGGTTCCTTAAACTCGACTTTATGACGTTTCTCGCGTCTCCTTTGCATATAAATCGAGATGCTTTTCCTTGTTATTTTTCTATTTGGTTTCTTTGAAATAACTTAAAAAGTGGCAAGGGGATAAAATGAAGTGAAAAATATCTCATTGGTGTAACATTTAATATTCGATAAATACTCGTTAACTTTCATACATAACGCTAAGATCCATTATAAATGCACCCTGGTACGTGACCAACGAACTAATACATCGCGACCTCAAGATGCCAACAGTCAAAGAGGAAATAGCAAAATATAGCGACAAATATAGCAAAAGAGTCAACAAACATCGAAACCCCCTAATTACTGGACTACTTGATACGTCGGACCAGATCCGCAGGCTGAAGAGACACTACCCGCTAGACCTAAACGCTAGATTCAATTAGTTATTTAAATTAAGTAATATTTACTTATTTACAACATTTACTTAAAAATTATACTTATCTATAATAAGTATTAACTTATTATAAATATTTAGCTATGTCACTGCACCAGGCCAGAAAAAATTACTGAAAATTCTCTAAATTCTGAAAAAGTTTATATTATACTATTTGTAGATGAGAAATATAAGTATTCAATTATGATTAAAACATTTCACATTAACGCGATTAGTGAAAATTCATTGATCGCTATTCTATGATCTTTACTTGCAGTAACAATTATTAATTTACCACAGTTTTTAAAATGTTTGCAAGTAAATTCCCATAGCTTTCAACATTGCATTTGCTAAGATCAGACTTTCGATAAAGTTCTTCAATTACAGTCATACTCGTATACCGGCCAAACGAAACAGCGTATGATCTGAGATTTTGAGTAGAACACTGTGCATTTTATTATTATACAAATTTTTGTTTAAGTTTACTCGTAATTTTTACACAACGGAAAGCATAGGTGATTGGAAGTGATAGGCAAATAATTTCACGATTTAACACGCTATAACCGAT
The DNA here is from genome assembly GCF_000188095.3 of Bombus impatiens. Taxonomy (NCBI): domain Eukaryota; kingdom Metazoa; phylum Arthropoda; class Insecta; order Hymenoptera; family Apidae; genus Bombus; species Bombus impatiens. The sequence continues at coordinate 38,238 of NT_178126.1, read as the reverse complement.
CCTAAAACCGTAATCTTAAACATAACAGAGTTAAGTTATGTAGAAAACCAGTAAGAAATAATATTAAACGTGTAAAAACGAGGCGTTCGTTGTTATAATCGGAAAACAAACGTATTATTTTACTATCAAATATTGTCGCTTCTTGAGATGGCTTTGGAAGTAACATATAGGCGATATACGATCTAAATTTAGTAGATAGTTATGGAAACCAAGTGTGGTAACGCGATTCACGGTTTACAAGCGACAATTTTGATAACGATGAGTCATACGTTGAGTCTAAGCTGAGAATATTTCGAATGATAGCTAATTTCATATTTTATTCAATACGAGAATCGGAATATTATAAGACAGTAATTAAAAAAATAATCGGCATAAGACATAAACTTTATTGAGTAAATAAATATTTCAACATAATTCAATTTTTATTGATATTTATAATAAATTTTATAGTACGTTTTCTCTTCGGTAATTAAGGATATTAATGTCATTGATTTCGTGTATTTTAAATATGTTGTCGATAGACTGAATGATATATGCAGCTTTCACAAGATTAAGTGTTTTAATAGTTTTTAAATTAAATTTATCTTTAGCATCTCAAATTTATATGACAATATTTCTTCTTACTAAGTATACAGCGTTGCATTTCAAAATACGATTTCTAGTTTACGACACACGAAATAGAAGAATAAATTTCTCTTTTAACGCTTTAAAACTGAAACAAAATTTTTATTTTAAATCGTTCAAGACATTTTCTTACGAGAATATGTAATTGATTTAGATCTTCCGCAACAAATTAATAAATTTTGATACTCGGTGCTTGGATAAAACGAATAAATCGAGAGGTAATCTATAATTTGAAAAAAAATTGTAGCATATACAAGTTTCGAATCATCAAAAATACTCTTCTAGGGAAAAATGAATTTCAACTAAATTCTCGTAGGGAATTTTGAAACTGTAGACTAAACTAAATTTGTAAATCAGTGTAAATAAATATGCGCATAATTTTCATACCGACTATACAATCGGTAAAGAAGAACATAGATCGTTTGCTAGCGCCAGTTGTAAAGCGTCCAATTAACTCACCGGACTACCATCGGTAAAAGAGACGTCTGTAACTTGCAGACTTTCTACTTCTTGCATACTTCTGTTTGCTGGGTATCTCTATTCTTGCGACGACGGCCGCGAGATTCCCTTGTTTTCTGTTTTTCTTATATGGTCAGAACCCTCTATTTAAATAACTGTGGCGAGATCAGAGACCTACTTCTGTACCGGTTAAACGCTAAGCAAAATTTCTATATAATTTACTTTGCTGTGAGCGAATGAGAAACATTTAATCAATTCTATATCCTTTAAATTATTTCTAAAGATTATTGAAATACATATTATAACACTGATTATAATGTACTTTTGTTTCATTTTGAAATTCATTTTCTTCGAATTATTGTACATCTAAAATAAATTTGCTCATAATATTACTTTGAAATCCACCAGTTCCTTCTTTTTATAATAAAACAAAATAGCTGTCTAACCAGTTACTACAAAACTATATAATTTCAATTTAATCAATATATGTGATATTATTCAAAAATGGAACTTCAATTAAAAAGAAAATTGTTCCGTTGATAATTTTATGCCACAGCTTTCGAAGACAAGGGGCTATTTTTGTGTCGAGACATTGAGACTTACGGCGATTTATTTCAGCAATAGCAACAATCTCTTTTACTTTTATGTTCGTCATGTTATCGTGGTTACTCCCGAATGATGTCTTAACTAATTGTAACGATCTGACCGATCGAAGATTACTCGAAGGAATTTCCACGATTGTTACCTAATCGTTCGAAGCCTCATGTTCGTCCAAATATCGTTCTTTCTTGCGCTCGATGACCAGTCAATCAGTATGAATGATTTCGAATTTCCATCTGAGTCCTACCAAATTCTCAAGCGAATCGAGCAAATTAGAATCGCTAGGTTTGTCGTTTCGGAGACAATTTAGAATCGCTTGGTCTATCGACAGTGAACGCCTTCATTGTTACAGAGAGAAATTAGAATCGTATCGAGAAAATCAAATTCGTTTATTCGTCATTATTTGTATTTCATTCTAAGAATCGTCTCGAGAAGCAAACCTTTCGTGCTGCTATTTTCTTGCTGCTACGATCGAGCCATGAGATTTTGAAGCTTCGCTACGCACATTCCCTTCGTTTCGATCGCACATTTTGTGTCTAATATTCCTTTATATTCGTTTGGCGTGCGATAAGTGTAGTGTCTCGAGTGAACGTGTCGAATTCGCGCGCAAAAATTAAAAATGAAATGAAATGTTTCACAGATCTTCGTGCAAGGATATACAATATTTTACATTTATTTTGTATATTGTAATTTCCAATATCGGTTGCGAGGCACGTTCGACAATAATCATTCCATTTCTCCTTACTTTCTTTATCTTTAACGACATTTTGTATAAAATACTGTTAAGCTTTGAATAATTCAATAGTCATCTGATGACAATCCGTGTAGCTTGAAGATTACTAAATGATTTATGTAATTTAGAGTACAACTTTTTGTGAATATATTATTCTGAATTATGAATTATGAATGAATTATTATTTTGAAGAAACCGGAAAATTTCTGAGTAATTTTATATAATATCCCGGATCTTCAAACCAATTATCGAGTCAGATGCTTGAATGATTATATAATTACGATTTATTATATTTATTTTCGAATGAGGAAGAACTTTATTTATATGAATTTCTATCTATTTAATTCTTATAAAAATATAATTATTCTATTTTATTTATTGAGTCGCAGCAGCAGCGTTGAAAATGTAATTTTAAGGAAATATCAATATACAATATTTCATGTTATTTCATGAAATATTTTATATTCATCGTTTCTTTCCACGATAGTAATTATTACAATTGTTATTACCATACTTCATTTTTATTACTAAATGATTTTATTTTCATAATAAAAACAATATATCATGGATAATGAAAGTTATCGATTTAAATATTCTCAGTGCCATGAAAATACGATAACAATTTCTTTTACTAAAAAATATTTCGTATAGTTGTAGATCATTATGATGGTAATGACCAACTATTGTAACTAAAATCATGTTTATGTGCTTTCTTAAGACGTTATCGTTTGTTAACTCTTCTTCTTACAGCAAATATTTTAAAAGCAAATAAAAATCAATTATTACAGGCGTACAATAGTTCTTATTACATAAAGTAATTTTATTTGAAATTGAATAAACGAAACTGAATAATTTAATTGAATTTTCTCTTTTAACTTTAAAGACATCCAAAGTATAATAGTATTCTAGTACTTCTATTCATCCAACCCAGTATATCGACTATCATCTTCTACTTTTATTTCTAATCATCGACTCTTTCAAGCCTAATAAAGTCCGATTTTAAACAAACTTATTTCCAACTTAGAACGAGCTTTATAAACGCTTTTTAACTGTTCCCTGATAGTTTTAGTTTTACGGAATGTTTTATAGTGGCCATTATTGCTTTGACGTTCACGTTTAGGTAGTTATTATCGATTACCGCGAAACGTTCAGGTTGGCAAAGATACGAAGAAAGTTAGGAGGGCAACTTCATCATCGGCCAACACCTTCGATAATTAAAGTTCAAAGCGTTCGAGTGCTAGTTGTAAGTAGACATGCAACGACGTCTGATAATTGCTCGATGATAACAACGTTTGATAAGCGTCTAACAGCTGCTACGCGGGTTAGGGCATTAGAAAAATTCGCGTTATCTTAAATTGCGCTTGACCCCTACGAAAGACAAGAATCGCTACTCTTCGGCTACCTCCTGTTTGAAACGTTTTTACAAGCATTGCTCTTCGTCTTGTACTTTTTAATTATCTTGTTGTAACGCGATACGTGAAATACATCCACTTTGTATACCCAGTTTGAATTCTCATTTAGGATATTTGATACTATTCGAAATTGAATAATTCAGTAGCAATTTGATAACGACCAGTGTAATTTAAAGATTGAATGACGAGATCGACCAGGGAAATTATCTGCACTATCTGCATATATCTGCACATATCTGCACTTGATCGTTCATTACGAATTGTGATATACAGTTATAAAATTCTAATATAAAATGATTAGAGTTTCATTAGCTATTATTCCTTAATAAACTTCCATTAATAACAATATGTATAGTAGATATTGGAGAAATACATAAGTATATTATGCAGAACTTTATTCGTACACGCGATATAAGTTTAGCAAATTATTGATGCTTAGAAACATTTAATATTTAATTTATTCAAGAAATTATGTTATTTCTCTTATCGAGATTTCTTGTAATTATGCATCTGTTACTTATTAAGGGTTAGTATTTAATTTTAGCAAATTATCGTTGCTTAAGAACATTTAAAGTAATTTATTCCAGAAGTTATGGTATTTTCCACGTAAAAGCTATTTATGACTACATACTACTTATTATTGTATTTTATTGTAATTAATATACTATAAATAACACAGTTCAATTCTATATTCTATGTGATCTAAATGCTTGACGATAATAATGAATGCAAACATGGTAATAATATACCTATTATCATGCTAAAATATTTGCATAATGTTTATGATAATTAAGTAAAAAACGTTCATATAATTTACATACTATCACTTTGCAAAAAATAAGACAATTAGATAGAATAACAAGATTAGAATGACAAAGTTCACAGAAGAATGAACTTTATTATTTTGTTACAAAATGATAAATCGATAAATGTATTGCTCATGTTATTATTATGAGAATGTTTCTTAGAATTCATTACAATTAATAAACTGAAAATAGCAAGCACGATTTTATAAATATTGTTCCTTTCACCGATGAATTTGATTGATAAAAATAATCTTTAGTGTTTCTTGTAAAATTACTATTTTTGAGTTTCCTTACTTTCGTAACAATATTATCAAAAATAATAATAATAAAATATTAACAATAGACAAATTCTATATATTCTCTTCCAAGAAAAAAAAATCAACTGATTTTGATGGTAAGTAAGTTTTGAGCAAATGAGCACACTATGATGAATAAGTACTGTCTATTACCGTTAACACGTTTATTTAAAAAACTAAAAATAAAATTAGTCAAAATTAATAATAAATAAAAATTAGTAAGAACTAATTGCTAAAAACAAATGGAAGAACATATCTGATCTGTATGTTTCTTCACAACGAATAAAAATGTATTGATAAGTTAAACTAAATATTTTTGTAGAACTACTACTACAAGCATTTGACCCTGCTATGGTATCCGAGATATTTTCCACCTAATCGTTTTTTTTTATCACTAAAAGCTTTTTAAAGTTTCACGATAATACGAAGTAGTTGTTCCGAATATTCTTTACGATGCTAGTTTTCTAAAAACATTATATTATTTTGTTTATTGGAAAAATGAAGTTACGACGTAAAACTTCGAAGACCATAGGAGGGTCAAACATGTAAAGTATAAAATATATTGTCTATAGCACTCACCCTTGCAGCGGAAATGAAGTATCGTCCATTTTCCTTCTTTTTTCCCACTGCAACCATCTGCAACATCATGAGGAATATACACGTACATAAGCGCGTTCTTACATTCTGTAAGCAGACGAGAAAGTTGATGAAAAAAGCCTAACTCAAAATTTAACCTGTCATTATGATTGTTCTTACAAATAGCTCAAGAAAATTCCAATATCAATTGATTTCAAACTCGAGTTTAGCAGAAAAATGTTTTGATCGCGCTTCGGTTTACGATTGTAAATTAGTCAATTTCAATTCGTAACACGCACAGTCACAAAACAAAATACATAATGTAATTGAAGTTACAGCATTTGGAATATTGATGCAGGTCTGTTTCTTTATTTGATTTTGCGTGCAATTATTAATTTTGTTTAAAATTAGATATAATAGTCTTTTGGAGAAGCTAACCATTATGAAATAACACAATACGAGGAAATTGTTGTTAGTAATATATTAATTATAAAAAAAGTATAGATATACAAGCAGCGCCTAATTCTTCTTAATAATGTTTGAAATAATAAGAACACGTAATCTTTATATTATTCCTCACAAAATACAGTTATAACTAATAGCAATAATACAAATACACTAATCTGAAACATGAAATAATTTCTTAACCAACTCTTCGCTCCAATTACTTTTTACATTCTCTCCGACTTTTTGATTAATAAGATATGTAATTCATAAGAGAGTCTCGATAATCGTCCGAGATGTTATCTTCCCGAAAGTTAATAATAAAGTAGCCCTCAAAATTAATTTCGATCATACTGCAACACAGGTAAAATACTTATTAATAACGACACTGCGCTCTCATGTAGATAATTTGGTTTGTACGTGTTTTGAGACACGAACATTCTGCTTCCTTTAATAAAGATGCAGCCATCTTCATAAATCATAATCTTATTTTATCTCGAGTCAAACTTTCTTTTATCTTCTCCACCTTCCTTAAAGTTCATGTTCCAATTTTAGTAGACGAAATAAACGTGTAAATGATTTATTTTCGATATAAGATTCGAATCGACTTACGAATATTTTTCTTTTTTAAACCTTTTAATCAAATACAAACCAATTTGCAATATATCTGGTATCATCCTTTAAAGTAACAAATATTCGATATAAATAAAAATACAGCAGCCGCATCAGCAGTATTTTAATTGCTTATTCATATGATGCCCATCATTTCTATGCATCTATAGCAAATTAAAAAATACAAAGACATCGACTACGCGCATAATAGAAGATATACAAAGTATTTAAATCATAATATCGATTAGAATATTCAACATGTGAAATAAACTTCTATTTATGTTCCATTTCTACAGTTATAGCGGTAGAAATATAGATTTGCATAACCATCCGCGGTCTATATACTATAGTTATGAATTTAAATTTAGTGGCCACAGAAAATATTAGCATATACTCTTATTTCTCAATAAACCAGTTTTTCATTAAGTTCTATACATTTCGTTCATCAAATATCAAATTTTTCTACTTCTATGAAAGTACTACTGAACGATACGAAATGCAACATATTTCGATCGAATTAATTACTATGCAACAGTTATGATAAATACAATGATGTGTCAATAGCAATTTTCGTAGCCACTGTATACCTAATAAATTCTTTCGAAATCAATAAATTGCAACTATATCGATGCCATATCTTCTCAAGACGAGAACCTGTACTTTCTCAAACCCGTTCCAACCATCGCATACCTCGCCATAGGAAACCACTGGAGAATTAAATCAACTTCCGGCGATCGTCGATCCAAATCGTTTCCACGTACCATTACGACCGAATCGGCATCGACATCGATGGATCTCTAGCGGACGTAGCGCGATCGAAGTCCGCCGGGGCTCGTGTTTATTAGCGCGCAACGAGCCTTTTATCGGACACGAAGAAGGCCTCACGGTGCTATATAACTCGATTCGAGGCAGAATCGAGACGAGTTGGGGCGATTCGCTCGCAGGCACGGGCCGCGAGATGGAAGTTCTTTAGGGCGTGGTAGATGCATTATGGATACTGTTTTACGAAGCACGCATCGATGCAACTTCGACCCGCAACCTGGACCCTGTGCTTTTATTTCGCTTCGCGCTCGTCGAGTATACACGCTGCTGATTGCTCGTGCTGCGCGAGCGAGCACGTGGATCCAGCTAATGGAACGTTCTGTGTGCACGTGTTCTCGTTTGCGTGTATCGGGCTACTTCAATTAGAAGATTTTTCGATTCGACCGTGTAGTGCAGGTAACTATACGGATCGTATATTGGTATTGAAATTAATCGAGCTACTCCTTTCCATCGGATTGCGCGTATACCTTCGATCTACGAGGTTCGCGGAAATGGTTGAGTTTGAAGAGGTTTGGAGGGTTTTAACTTAGAATACGGTTGTTGATTTTGTGAAATGAATCGAGTATATTAAATTTGAAAGCTTGTAAGGAAAGATACGATTTTTAGGAAAAGTTGAAATGGTAAATCGAGGAAATTACGTTGGTAGTTGTAGTTCTGGGTCTTTAATGTTAGCTACAGTAGCTACAGAAAGTATTGACGCGCCGTTGTGTCTATTATAGCATTACATACTAATTAACTACGTTCAAGTATTTTAAATTTCGTATAATTTAGTAATATTTTTATATACCTACAAAGCTTTTTTACTATGAAAATCAAACATAGAATCAAACAGGTGGCCTAATGTGGAAGATACATGCTTAAATGAATTTTTAAATGGCAATCGTTACTTATTGTCCTTCGAAACATACTGTAGAACTGCATTTACCTCAACTCGTCGGAGGACAAACAGCTCGCGTAATGGGAATTCATTTTTACCATTTTAGGGTATTTGTTATTAAATTTTAAGAAGGGGCAGGATCTAACTGCACTAACTTGCAAAATCTCCAATAATCGAATAATCCTACGCATCTCCAAAGCATGTTGACTCATTGTCCGTATGATAAAGGGGGTGATTCTACGGAAAAAAGTTCTAGGGAAAAAAGGAAGTCGAAAATATAGAATAAAAATTTTTCGTTTGAGGTTTTGTTTTCGAGAAAATCGACTTTGAATTTTTGCTCGGTACGCGTGCACTTTATCACGTCTTGTTATAGCGGATCTCACTGTAAATCGTTGTCTCGATTGACAATCCTTATTTTAAATTTTTAAAATTTAAATTTTTAAATTTTTAAATTTTTAAAATTTAAATTTTTAAATTTTTAAATTTTTAAAATTTAAATTTTTAAATTTTTAAATTTTTAAAATTTAAATTTTTAAATTTTTAAATTTTTAAAATTTAAATTTTTAAATTTTTAAATTTTTAAAATTTAAATTTTTAAATTTTTAAATTTTTAAAATTTAAATTTTTAAATTTTTAAATTTTTAAATCTTTAAATTTTAAATTTTTAAATTTTTAAATTTTTAAATTTTTATTCTATATTTTCGACTTCTTTTTTCACGTAGAATCACCCCCTTTCCGCTTGTACCACCAGTTACCAACCACCCTGTATAATTAGAATGGCTCTTTGGTAACTGAATAGACATACGTTCGCAAAGGATTAAAAATTCGCAAAACAAGATGGACCAAGATGCAAACTCGATTGCACAGCAGAGTATGAATCCGATATCTCTATATCGGATCGTCGTCGAGTGGCATGGAAACAGAAAGCGGTAGCTATCCGGCAGCAGCTCGGCAGCACGAGAGACAAGATAAATTACCAAGCGTGGACGAGCGCATCCTGATCAGCTGGTAGCTCGGACTTTTGATGGAATCGTGCACGACGCTGGGTCTGACCAGCATCGAATCTAACAGTGAACGTCGCACCATCGAGGCGAGAGGGCTCGAATGCTAATGGCAGATGCGATGCTCGATGCCAGACGAAAACATTCCAGCCGTGCTGAGATCGTCTATCGGCCCGACCCTCTTCGTTAGCGCGACTACAAAGAGTTCAGCCACTCACCGGGCCTAGACCGCGCTTCGCCTTTGTCTAAACCGGACATTTTCACCGGCTGGTCACTTCCTACAAGAACCGTGATTCATTCGTCGGTATTACGTCGACTGGTGCGTATCAGACTAGTATCTTTACAACCGGGGACCGCCCGCGCTTCTACTGGAATGTGCCAACTGCGGACGCTTAGCCTGGCGTAACGGTAGGTTGTCTTTCATTTCTTCTTCCTGGAGCTTTCGAACGGTTCGCTTTGTATAAGATCCATTTGGATGATTTGATTCGGTATGTGGTATCTTCGGTGAACATTTACGAGTTTCTAACAATGACCTGTATGATTAGAACAGCGATGGGTGGCCGCCTACTGCATAAATATTGTACGCCCACTGTTAACGTTTTCGAGGAAAACGATTAAAATAATTCAATGGTGCTTTGTAATTAAATAAACATGGACGATGGTCCTTGAGGATCTGTATGTACACACTAAGTACAGAAAACAGAAATGTTATTTTTTGACAAATTTATGAAATAGATGTGAATATGATTTTCAAGCAGCATAAAGAAACGGTGGAGAATTATTTGTTGCAGATAAAAACAAATATTACGGAAGATGAACGTACAACATTTGTGCAGTAAACCATCGAGGTTCGAATGGATGTGATTCGAGTGGACATTTAATACAGTAGGACTCCGATTAGTCGGATCTCTTCTATTTTAAAATTAGTGGAAGAAACTAATCTATATAAAATTGAGAAAATAGATCAAATTTAAACACAGATATAAGAAGAGAGAACTTATTTTGGTATAGAAAATTCGTTTTCACTTGTTCCTCGTGGAGCTTCGATTATCCACCGAGCATTAAATCGGTTAATCGAAGTCCTACCGTATTGTGAAGATAATAAGATATGTCTTTATAATTGATTAGCACATAATCATTTAGCCAAAAATTAGCCAAAATTTGTAAAATGTCTTTTAAGACTTTCCAGAAGTTTTTATGTTTATCACACTCAATATCGTATGCTTTATATTTAATTGGCAATTTGACACGCTATTTGCCCAATGATTAATGGATAAAACAAAACGTTTAATCGATGTAATTACATATCACGTTATATCAGCGAAATATATTTAGGATGAATGAGAGTTTTGTCAGTCGCAAAAGTTACGCTCATGTTCTTCGTTTAATATAGATAGAGTACAGGTATAATAGATTTAGTTAGGTGATTTGCGTATTTACGCGGACGATTTATGTTTTAATATAGGTAGTTTGTACCTGCATTGGAACTTATTTGCAACTTAATTCAACGATTCGATTCGACGTTTGGTACTGTGGAAATAATTTGTGCCCGTATATGATTGATTTATGTCTAGCGAAGCTTATATTTGCATCGGAATGTAAACATAATTGAATGATTTAATTCGACGTTTCGTATTGTAGATACAACGTGTGCTTGATATATGTACGATTGTATTGTAGAAGAGATTTAATGGGATAGATCAATTTTTTTGGTACGGTTACAAACATTTTTATAGTTCCCGTGATCGCTTTATTTCTGTAGTTATCATTGCATATAATAACGATTTCTGTGAGCAATACACATATTCTACATACAATTGTTCTATGTTAAAAGCTGAAAGGCAACTCGTTGCTAGATAAGGCTATCGATCTTCTCAATGGAACGTCTGCATTTCTAATCTTAGAATTGCATAAAAAAGAAGAAAAGAGCCAATCGACAAGCCCTTTCATATCAAATTATCACGTAAAATATTTTTAATAAATCTTTCTATATCGGATGAGTATATACGTAAACATCTCTTAAACGAATCTCTTTATATCAAATTATTGTACATAAAAACCCTTCAGCAAACCCTCTTACATGAAATTAGTTTACGAACAGCTTTCAACAAATTCTTTTACATCAAATAAATACACAAACTCCTCTTAACAAAACCATTTCATATTAAGCAACTATACAAATTCTAATTATTTTAATTAATGAAACCCAATGAGGGACAAGCTCCTCGAAGGGTACATTAACAAATGTCACTGCTCCCATTAAAATGTCAGTATCTCATGCACCCACGTTTCTGTCACGAGTTCGTCCAGTCAGACAACGCAACTATCCAGCCCTCAATAAATTAACGACTAATATCGCATTGGCTTGGCCAGCGCAATTACAATGTGTCCAATCGATCTAATGGCTCTTTACTCATTGTCTGAATACGTGGGCTCCACCGGGACACCGGCCAGGAACGTTAGCCGGTTGACGTACCCCTTGCGGACTTTCACGGCGAGACACCTGTGACGTGGTCGAGGCATTGTGCCGACATTTTACAGGTGACTCCACCTTCTGCGATCCAGGTTTATACTACCACCTCGGACACTGCCGCGTTGTATTATCTTGCCGCTAACCCGTAGATCCTTCGACAAGATACCCATTGTCCGAGAAGGTTACCGTACTGCCCACACTGAGCCTCTACCACGTGCACTCTCCCCCATATTCATCCGTCCGTCTGAACAAATGCTCGGCTCTTTGAGCATCTTGTTCTTCTTCTTTCTCTTCGTCCTCTCATTTCTGATGTTGGTTACCTTGTTGTACTATCGTTTTCAGCGAGGTTGGATCGATAGAAAGGAAAGGCTAGGAAATGGTCAGAGCAAACGTTTACAGCGAATGCGAAAAATACCAACTCGCAGGTGCGTCGTTTAGTTCTTAACTGTTCTACGTCCATTAGTTTACAAATTGAGAAAACTGTGTTTAAGGTTTATGAAGTTTAAAATGATCGCGTGGAGTTAGAATTTAAACAAACTGAATTCAACTGAATTCGTTGCTTTCAAAGCAGAATTTCCACCGTATTATAAAAAAACGTGTATTCTTTATAGCAATGAGAGATATGTGAATTGATTAATTACATTTTTCTGAAGGATGGAGTTGGAACAGTTAAGAAATAGAACGCCGGTATATAGGACGTGTGGACTTTTTGATAGCATATTCAGGAGCATGTGTTTTCTAGAAGATTCACGAGCTTTCGTGTGTTTTGTAAAGGACTGTCAGGATTGATTTCATGTTGAATATGACAATGACCTGCTAATCTATCTTTAAATTTCAATCACGCTATGAAAATAACATTGAGAATATCGTAAATGTAAAAGAAACATTATCGAAGTTATAATCCTGATTCCATTATTCCCTTTTTCTTTAATCAATCAGAAATAAACGATTCTGGTCTTCGTTTCTCAGTGGAATTCTCGACAAGGTATCCATTGTTCAGGAAACACGTACCATTCCCAGTTGATTTACTCGTACAAATGTTTCTTCTTCGCTTCGCTCAACCTGCTCTTCATCGTCTACCGAGCGAAGCGCCGACAGTTCCTTTGTCGATTTTGATTTGTTGCCTCTCGCATGGACAGTGGCTTCGCGGTTTCGTGGATAAATAAGAGACGCTTCCACTCGAACGAGGTAAGTACCTGGTGCCAATGTCGGCAAATAGAAATACATTACTCAACAACGCCGAGAACCAGGCTATCTTATTCTCTGTCTTATTCTACTTTATTTTACTTATTCCTCTATTTATTATCGCATCGTTCTCTGCCGTATTGTTAACTTCTTTCAAGTTGCTAGTTTATTAAATCAAGAGAATTTGTTTCACACTTGTTATATTACTAATTAAATTATTTTATTATTTCATATAACTTTCTTTTTATTATTGGTATTTGGATGAGAGATGCTTTGAATTGTTAACAACGAATATACACTACTGTTCAAAAATTTGACATTGTTCTTTCAATCTTCTACCCATTTTGTGATTAATTTGAAATTAATGCTGGGGTATTAATAGCAGATTCTTTTATCACAATAAATTCTTAAACCATTTAAAGGAACAATAGAAGCATTTGATAAAATCACCGATATCGCTGAGAAAACTACTTGTTGGCGAACAAAAAAACGTTATTTCTTCTATTTCTTAATTCATTCTAACAAGGATCAACATCGTTTCCGTCATGAAAATCTGAAAATATATTTGAAAAACAATTCTTCGGATAGATCATTAATACATTTTTCTAACGGAAACAAGAGTTCTTAGCTAAGCCGGATTAAACCGTAACGATATAGTAATAGCCTGATTAGACCGCGACTACATTGCCGGGCTGGGATAAAATTCGCAATTATGAACATTTTTTCATCTTCTCTTAATATATCCATTTCTCTCTGTTGCGAGGTTTAAACGATCGATTCTGCGTGCATTTCGTAGGCAAGCATTACCCGCTAATGCGAACTCGATCGAAGACGAAGATAGCAATTTTACCGTAAGTTTTAACCTCTGCAGTATTTAAGCTCTGGACGGTAGTAAACTGGGACTAGATGTAATCTAACAGATACGAACTTGTATGAAAGAGAGGGAGAGAAATTCCGTAAGGCAAATAAAACGTGGAAGAACGGTACAATTGAATTACATATCGTACCGAGAATGGAAAAATATTTCGAAAGCCGTAATTGTTGTAAAGTATGAACTGATCCGCACGAAAAATCGTCCGCGTTATGAGTGTATCGTGTACACGGTCGCCATTGTGCACGTGAAATGTGAAAGGTGTATAAAGAATATCTTGCATCGAATCCTACGTTATTCCAGATACTTTGCAATCTTCTCGAGCATCGATTAACTATGCATGATTTATGATGTAAGTCTTATTACGATTAATACCGTGGCTAATCTATTCCTGTTATCGAAGGATCGAAATCTACACGTACAATAATAATCTGCGCGGAAAATGTGAGAGGTTGAAGTTTTGGTATCATGTCATGTTTACGCAATATCACGAACGATTGAATTTGTGTCATTCAAGCAATAGAATGGTTAGATGAAATGTAATACAAGTTTCGAAATGTGATTCCTCGTGGCTGTTTAAAAAAATTACATTACCGTGGAATTATATTTGTACATATATATTTGATAATTAAAGTTCCAATGTTTATAGTTAAACAGAAACGAGTGTCGAATTCCTATCATATTTGCAATAAGGAATTCACTAAAATGCGTTTTATTCGTATCAAAGTATTACTTGTTATTTATGCCTTTCTCGTTTACATTCTGGCAGATATTATTACAGATATTTCATCCATAACTGATTTAGTTGGATCATTTGTACTAGATTCATTGTATTAGATACTTAATTTCATTCTTAAATTTGTATTTTATATTTTAAATGTCATTAATCGTCTTTATCGTATAAAATACAAAATAATATCAACACGCATAAAGCAAAACGAAACTAAGATTAAATAACAATCTATCTCCTACCATACTAATAATATCAATTGTGGAGATTAAATATCCAAAATGAAGTAAAACGGTTACTATTAAATTATAAAATATATTATAAAAGTCGCACGTTAAAAAATCTAGAACTGAGCAAAAATTCCAATTATTTTTCATTAAAAATTTTCTTCCTCGTGTCTTCCTTTTCACCCTAATATTTATTCATGATAAATGATATCCTTAATGCACATCCATTATAGAATATACCTTCATATATCAATATCCTGAAGAAGCAATCACGGAACATGAAAACAGTGGCTGGAATTATTGACCTTCTGGTCGACGAAGTAATTAACAAGGGTGAGGCATTTATGATTTAATAGATCAATTGCAATTGACACGAGGTTAACCTCGTACCTTCAGCAGAGCTTGTAATAGGTTCGAGTGTCTGACAAGCGATCTAGCCTCTTTTTGCAAGCATTCCATTCGTCGATCTTTCAGATACCGTTACCACCGTACGCTCATTAAGGTTATAATAAGTTGGAATGAACAATAACGAGCATTTTACCCTATACGTGTCACATAATCGTATCGGCGCTTTATCGCGAAGCCACATCTCTTTAAATACGTTCAGATTAATAAGTTGGATCGTAGCTAACCATTTTCCCTTCCTTCGCTCTCTTCAATAAATTCTATACTCTCCTCTTAGTTGCTCCCGACTCGTGTAATTACTCGCTTGACAAGATAATGATAACCCTCATAAATGAATAGAAGCGAACGGTCAACCGTTCTACCGAACAATACGAGAACAATCAGTTCGTTAAAATTTCTTGCTAGATATTAATGAACCACAATTTTCATTTTTTCCGGAATTTACTTGAGATTCAATTTACTTGGAAACCATGGTAATTGTTCGTTGAAATTGATATTTAACAGGAATATTCTGTGTCTTAAAATTCATAGAATCATGATTTTATATGAGCTTCTGAGAAGTCAAACAGGTCAACCCTGTATTTTATCAACCCCTTAACCTACAACTACGGGCATAGCCCGTAGTACGATGATCGGGCCAGACGTAAATCGGCCCAAAATTCTCGAACGTAAATCGTAGGTTAAGGGGTTAAGCTTTTATTTTCATTACGTGAGTACACTGTAGCGGCACGTGAGTCAACGGGAGATTTGAATCGGCAGAGACTCACATTATTGTGTCTTGCAATACCAACGTTGTTTTGGTTTGCTAGGTTCAAAGATAAACGAACTCCGGACAAAATATTATCGCCGTTATTTGTAATCGTCAACCGGAGTTACATTTGAACTTTTTATAATAACACCGGTTGATACAAATAAACGAACGTGCTCTCTAGGACAGTCATTATAGCGAATCAAATAGTCAAATGGTTAGTCGAATAGCGAGCGTATTATACATATACTTTCTCTGTACTTGCACTTACAGTGATTTTAATGCAATTGATTATTACAATTTTATCACTCGTTCCTTTAATAAACAAACCAACATGTTTAATAATTCACCTCAAAACAAATGATTCACTTCCATGAGTTCATTCATTGCAAAAAAATCATAGGAATAATGGTAAATTCTAAGGTAAATTTATAAAACAGTGCTTGGGCGTTTCCAGTATTTTTCAATTTATGGTGTTGATTTATGTGACTTTCGAATGACTCGCATTACGAATATTTGTGATTTTCGAAACAGAGAATTATCCTAGAATAAACATTACTCAACTACACTAATTTTGTGGTCTGGTTCTGGAATATCCAATAAAAAATTTTTACCACGTACATATATTCGTTATTTCAGCTTCATAGCCAATGTATTTGGACTTGGTTTACATTTATCCTGGCTTTAAAATACCAACTTAACTCACCCATTCTTCTCATTCATTTTCTTCTTTCATTTACCTTAAACATTAACCTATTTCTTACTCTCTATTTCTTATAGATCTATTGTGCATCTTAGTTTGTGCCATTTCAAATTCCTAAGCTGATACTCTGACATCTTACACACATACATATGTACATGGTATATCTTTTTCTTTTTTTTTTTTTTTTTTTGCTTGATTATACCCACAGAATATAAAACACTGACAAGGTTCTATCGTTAAAGGGTGTCGTTTGGCATATCCTGTATATATGTAACTGTACTGGCGGCAAAGCTTAAATTATCTTCGTACAAAAGCGTGAAACCTGTATCATCTTGCAACGTTCGACGTGATAGAGGTTACAATGTATGGGAAGAATTTGCTGGCCAGCGGTCACGTCAAGTCATGCAACGAAATCGCTTGCGTTTACCGGATGGCAATTTAACACGTTGCATGCTTATTATTGCAGCGCTGGCCAGCGTGTTTTCGATACTCCATAAAATTAAGAGGTCATGAAACCGAGCAAGAAATAGGAATCCAAGCACAGAACGTTTGCGAAATCCTATCCAGGAGAACTGACCACGTTAGAATAGCCAGTTCAGAGCCATGCAACTGTTCGGTGTTCTCGGGTTGCGTTGCAGGTCTAATGTCAGGAGAGGTAGACCGGCCAAGCCAGAAACGGGGGATAAAAGCGAGAGAGAAAATTATGGGGAGTCGACACAGTCACGAGAAGGCCTTCTAAGGTCGCCACGAGAACGAGAATTCTCCAAATACCTTCAGCGAGGTCGCGTTCAATCAGCCGATAATCTGCGAATTATTCGTAGTGGCGCAGGGACTCGTCGGTGGAACCCTTTGACGACGATTAAATGCTTCTAAATGTAATTACTGACTCACGTGGATAGGTGTTGATTTGATTAACACATTTATTGGTAATCGAATTTTCATTACTTATTAAGATTTTATTAGATGAAACGAATTCATTGGATGTGCCAATTAAGTGACTCTGCGTATGAAATTTATTTCTACACGTGTAAGACTCTACATAAATAGATGTTTTATTTGCGAATTATTATGTTATAAACGTGAATAACATCGGTCACTAATAACATGGTACGCGTGACCATATACGATACACGTGAATGTTAAAACTTCGTGCAACGACCCAACATCCGAATATTTTATTTTATCCAAGACTAAAAACAAACAATTTCAATTTAACCACTCTGTGTACGACGAGATGTTTCCTTTTAAAATTTGATCTATCATAAATCAATATCTGACAATAAGTATTCCATTTCACAATTTGGTACTAACAACACTGCAATGAATCAACACTTAAATATTTCATTCATTAGCTCATAATTAACAGGACATATCCACTACAATAAATCACTGATAATATTTCAATTACTCTACTCAACTAAAATCTGAAACCAAGACAGTACCCTTTAAGACAAACTAGTATCATCAATAAGTATTATCAATATAATCAGTAATATCAATATTTCACTGAATAATACAAAACTAACAAAAGAACATCCAGCTAAAATTTTTCACATTATTATCTACCACTATAAACCAGCGCAATATACATACTCGTGTTCGATTCCAATAAACTGCAGATGTTTATGTATTTACGTGAAATTAAAAGTTGTAAAACAGCACAAAATGTATATAAAATGCAAAAATATATAAAATATCCAAAACGAAAAAGTGACTCTTTCTGCGTAAATTTCATCTTTCTAGTTTCTTGCATCAAGATACAAATGTGCATAAACATCTGCAGTTCTGTGATTACTGTACACACGGCCAATACAAGTTTCTCACAACAATACGTCAAAAATACGTAAAATTCTCAAATTGTCCCCCTCCTAATTGCACGCACGGCAAACACTTTCTCTTTTAAGCGTCGATTTTTTCTCAGTCGAACGACCTTTGTCCGATGAATCTCGCATTATTTCGTCCCGAAGCATATTGTTTACAAATGATCCGAGGCCGATCTACGATCTAGGAATGCGATCGAGAGCTGAGCGGTAACGTGGGTTCCGTTTTTACTTGGCAAGGAACAGTCGGCTGAACGGAAAACGACGAAAGGCGTTTAAAGTTTCGGATTATATCCTTCAGCGTGATTTTTCTCGGCGCACCTCGCGCATACCTGTCGTATCTTTCCATATAGCGGCTAAGTCATTGTCGATCCAGCTTCGCTTTCGTTCGCTGTTATGAAAACGAAACGTTTCTATTCCATTTACCAAGGTACTCGAGCTCTTTTCGATCTCGTTTTCAAGTCGTGTCCGATCGGGAATTTTAATAATGTGAAACGTCGTCGTAAATAGCGATACCGCGTAACGATTTAATGGATCCACGGAACAGCAGCGAAACAACCGTCCGAGGGTTTAAAAGCGATCCAACGCAATAATTAACACGTAATTCCGAGCACGGCATCTTAATGTCTCCAGGTGTACAGGCGCCGTTCCACCGGAGTTATTACGATTTAGTGTGCTCCCGACGCGTGCATCGATAAGAACAACGATGATTATCTTTGTCGCGGTTAAGGTGTGTCCCGGGAGGGGAAACGTAGAAAGTTATTGCCGAGTCCAATGATTTGTGCTGCTTGCAAAAGATTGAAATGTGTTTGTTGGTGTCGCTATTGGTGTGGTTAAAACAATGCTTTCTATAAAACATCGTCTTGACAAACGATGAGCATATGTGACAGTTTATTGAATAATTTTTTGTGGGAGAATTTGCTCATTAATTTTCATTGCAGGGATTGTATATATATAAACTGTAAGATGTATTGAACAATAAC
This sequence comes from Bombus impatiens, assembly GCF_000188095.3. Taxonomy (NCBI): domain Eukaryota; kingdom Metazoa; phylum Arthropoda; class Insecta; order Hymenoptera; family Apidae; genus Bombus; species Bombus impatiens. The sequence goes on along the minus strand of NT_178126.1, from coordinate 18,831 downwards.
AAGCGAAAAATGAGGAAAAAGGAAATTGTCTATGGCTCGATCTAATCACTTTCATTTTATTTTATTTACCCGTCATTTATTTACTTGTGTTGTTATTCATCATTGGTACAGCACCGTTTTAATATCAAAGGTTTTGTTTATAATAACCATCATATTTCACATTGATAGATCGTAGAAGATTTTAATAGAACAGTAATAAGTTGGGAACATCAGATAAAATATTTAAAACCGTACAATTGGAAATTAGATATTGTGTTATTCATTGTATGTTCTAAACGTAGCATCGATAGATTTTCAATTGGACATTCGATTACCATAAAGTGCCATAGAAAGTAAGTAACAATAACGAATCTGAAAACGGTAGTCGGATGTCTTGTGTCAATCTCCTAAGAAAGGAATCAAAAAATGATAAAGAATCCAGAGCAACAAGAAGCGACTTTTAGTAAGAAGCAAATATTATTTGAATGTTCCTAAGTGACATATCTAAGGACGATATTACTTATGCAATAATTAATTTCTCCGTTTCAATCTTTTCGCAGAAAAAAAATACATTACTTATAAGGCAACATAGCGCTAAACATCCGCACCTGCTCTCAAAAGAAAACAAATTTCCATCGCAAAGAAACCAAGTCATTTTTCATAGGACATTACCCAATACCGTTCGACGTTATTTTTAACCATAGACCGGTTAAACGTCCCCACAAATCTTCTACGATCCATGAATCCTCTACATTGATCTACCTACATTGATCATAGTGTGTTGAAAGCTCGTGTGACAGACAATAAACGTGCAACATTAGAAGGATGTATGAAAGTGGCTACGATGATGGCGATAGATCGAGAGCCGCAGGTCGAATAATCGAACGGAGAAGTTCCAGGATAAAACGGTGCGGTTAATTACCTAACGATTGGTAATTGCTCACTTCGATGGCTCGTCGATTGCTTCCTCGTTCCTGGCCGACTCGTCCAATCCTTCACAAGCACAACGGCGTGCTTTGTGTAACGCGAAGAAGAAAAGGGAAGAAAAAGTAATGTATCGATATCGATTGATATGCTGGCTGGTTGCTTAGTCACTCGGTTAGGCAATTAGCTGTCCGTAGGCTAACTTGTACGCGGGATAAACGAGCGCCTTGATTAAAGTATGATAAGCATTAATCGCCGAGTTCTATGTCATTCGAGCAGCCTGGCTAAATTATTAATAAGCCGTGGTTCGCGAAAAACCACGCTTCCTGCTTTCTAATTGGCCAACGTCCACGTGTTTCAGATTGTTTCTTCCGTCTCTATGTATCTCGTCTTTGCTATTTTAGAGCCTTTCTCCGCCACAATTATAGGAGCGTGCGATATGAAATGGATGAATCCATAAAATCGAAGCATATCGGTTCTATATTGATTCTTCTTAGCTGCATCGTACCTACGTCTGTCCATTTCGATAGTTTATTGCTCGTTGAGATTAGAGGAGGACGAACATTAACCTTTTTGTCGATTTTAATGATTCTTATTGGAAGGAGCTTGACGGATATTTCAATGATATTTCAGCAGACAGGTGTATACATATCTATACATTTGTTTTCATGTAATAATGTTTGTAAGAAACAGTATAGGATAAAAGATTTGATCCTCGGGGAATTGTGTTTATATTGGAAAAATTGTGCAATATATTATACCTGTGTGATATAGTGGATTATGTATTTTCATTTATATATTACACTACGTTTGGTGTGAGAATGAATTGATTGGTTTAAGATACAAAGGTTGATTTATATCAAACAATAAAATTCATTTTTATTTAGAAAGAACTGTAGTGAGATTGTGCTAATAGAAATCAAATTGTATTTGACAGTAATTAGCACCGTTCAGTTACCACATTAAAACACTAATATCTTGTTTCACTTAATTCTATACAGTGATATAATATTTAAAAGATATTTTACAAACTCTATCTTACTTGTTTTCTATTATATTTTATTATATAGCTATCGATTGCATCCGTCTAGGATTTAATTAAATATTATATTATTTGTTTCTTTCACATACAGATAATCGTCCTGAATTCCATTTGCCACAATGAAAGATATTAAACAGTGCTACAAACTAGACATCCAAATTTCTTTTATTCGATCACTCAAATTTCAAAATTCAAATTTATTAGTATTTCGCGCGTTAAAGCCCCAAAATTTATCAAAAGATCTCATTTTCAACGAAAGTCCACAAAACAAAATCTCAAAGCAACCTTGTACATGGTAAAGCGTCCCCGATAATAGAACAATAGCGTGCTTCCAGGGATCAATGTAGGCCAATGAACTTTGATCGAGGATCGGCAAATGATCTTGCTGGTGCGCGTCCTGCGGATCGCGAAACGCGCGCGTTTATCCTCGACGAAATGAGAGGACGGATCGTCGGATCTCTGTTGCGGCGATTGCCCCGTCATTCGGTGACATTTTCCGTCCATCGCGGTCGTCGCATCGTACAAGAAGATTGTGGATACCCGGCAGCGATATTATCATACGTCCGAGTCAGCCAGGGCACGTCGCGTGCAACTATTCTCTTCCTCGGAGGCCGTCCTCCGTGATAACGATCGAGGCCGAGCGAGAAACTTTTAACCCGTGATCCCGCGGTGTCGATGTTCAATTTCACGACGGTCACGAACTGGGACGAGCGGTGATTTCATTTGAGTGATTTTGTTTGAATGATAATGAATGTGTTGAAAATGCAGATTGTGGAATATTTATGGAATATTTGGAAAATTTGGAGTAATTGTGGTATTTAAAGAACGCGCGAGAAATACTATTTATTTGTTACTATTCTGTAATTCTTATGTCATTTGATGGGTAAAAGACGGTATTTTTATATATTGTAAGTCAATTGGAAAGACAAATAATGCGTTATGTGCAAAAACATATTATGCAACTTCGAAACATTGGTAATAAATCCAAGAAGTATATTTATTACCAAAATCGTATTAGAACGAAGAAATTGACAATAAAATTGACATTGAATTGAAAAATATCACTTATCACGTTCTTCTCTCGCGATCTTCGTATATATCTTGTGAAAACATTTTTGTCACAATTGTCGCACAATAAATAAAGCATCCATGGCTAGATTATCTATATATAAATCATATTTTTTTCTTAATTACATATTCTAAAAATTATAATATATTCTGGAATGTAGAAGCAAGTCCTGAATAAAGAGAATAATAGAACCTACATGTAGAATTCAAACGATTATCAGAAGTTAAAAATTAAAATTACAGCTCGGAACGGACTGATAAGAGAAACTTTTTACGTACATTGTCGACTAAGTTGCATCGAGACGTTGGTACACCGATCCTTGCGAATCGATTATTATTGATCGCTGTCAAGCGCTAACCTGATCGGACTGGTTCAATGAGATTGCACACGTCAGATGCGTACAGTAATTAAGATTCGTCGAATAATAATCTCACCATTGACAACGCGTATATGACGATAATAAATCGATAGGAAGTCTACGATGGTTTTAACGCGACGGATCCTACAATTCGCTGTTGCGACCATTATTAGTAATTTACGAATAAATAAATAGTGAGATGCTTCTCTGTGCGACGTTGACAGAGAAATATGATGCGATAGTTTATGCAGGTTAATAATTCGCTGTGATTGATCGAATGTCGATCGTTCGGGGTTGGTTGGCACTTGCACTAAGGTGTGCCGACTAATAAAAACAACTAACTCGAAGGACCACCCACTACTGAGGGAAATAACTATTGGTACGATTAGGTACTAAATAATCTTTAATGAATTATGATCTTAGCGCTACTTATCCTGAATACTGACTTATTGTTGAAGTAATTATATCAAGAAAAACTCTACACCTTTTCTTTTGCCGCTGTTACGAAGAGAATAGAATTTAGTTAAAAAAATTGAAAATAAGGAGAGGTTCATATTATTATGCCCTTGAATATAAATTTTGTTTTGGGTTACAAGGTCTAGAAACAAAAGAGCTATAAATAGATTTCTATTGCTGTTTTTTGTAGTCTTCAGCTAGAGCTACACACAAAGATTAACTTTTTGCTAATGTCCTTTGCTATAAATATATCAACGTGTTCCCTATCACACCTTCTTCCTATTGTATTGTAACACTGTAAGAGAAGATCTGGATCAGCATACACTATACCTGTACTTATACTTATACTTATACCTATACTTATTTCAATATATTTTTCTATTACAAATTCAACCACTGGTTCCTCTATCAGTCAACCTCAACACTTATGATACTTTGCTGGCAAGAAAACGAACAACGACCGACCTTAAACAGACGAGTTTTTGCTAAGTGGCGTGTGTGGGCTGCGGGACGGCTTGCAAACGAAATTTGCTGAATAGCGAAACAAAAATACACGATACTTAGTTGCAACGCACAAAGTCACAGTACTTCATCCTTTACCACAGGTTGTGTTAAAAATTCATAAAAAAATTCGATAATACGTGGTATAAAATTGATACACGAGATAGGACATGAAAATTTAAGTCGTTAACTTTTATGAGTAATTTATTCATTGATAGAATGTCAATGTGTTTGAAGTAAATTTTGCTTTTTACGTGATTTTCAAAGTGTTCGCTTTATGTTCTGCATAGAAAATAGACAAATTGTTAAAGTAACGAGTAAACGAATATTTAGACGAAGAAAGATAGAATTCATCTTTTATACGTTATCAATGATCGTTTACAATTACCTATTCTTTGTAATTACGATAGCATCATTGGATATAATTAGCTCACAGACATTTACGCAGATTTATATTTATCTGAACGCAATTACGGAAATGAAACTTCAACAGGGATTTCTGTCGTTTAATAAAGATCATAACGAGTACTCTATTTTGAATATCTCGTGTCTTTGTATCGTCGAATTTTCCATAAAAATCCGCAGTCTGCACATCAGGAGTCTAGGAATGAAAAGTTTCCATTGCCTCGATTCAGCGCTACTGAATCTACGTTTGAAGGGATTTTGTAGGAATATCTAAATTTGTAAAATAGTTTCATACAATCCAACAATAATGAATATGCCTGACTATTCTCACGAAGAAACGCTTTTACACAGTTCACAAATTTCTCAACGAAGTTACATTTTCCTGCGATGTCGTCATCTGGACATTAAGTACAACGTAGAATGTCGCCCTCGAGATAAGAAAATCGTAGCAGGTTCGCTCGGATACGAGCATAAGGAAGCGTGAAAGAAAACATCACAATATGTACTATGTAATTCCAGTCAGCCAGTTTACAAATTCTCCGTCTCTCACTACCGTTTTCTCTATTCTCTCGTACGTTTCGTTGTCGTGGTTTCTTCTAGTCGTTGCAAAACGCCTTCACCAGAAATTTAGCTTCGAATTACGCTTCCATTACGGACAACTGGCGATATGGGATCTCATCGAGTTTAATTTTCTTTCTACGAGCAATATTTACAATCGTTTGCAGTCTGATCACTGTTCAATTTATGTAGATATATCTGTTCAATTCATTGATATCGGCATTTGTTGCGTAATATAGTAAACGAAAGGTGGCCTGTTTTCTCTTTCAAACAATTTTATTTTATCTTAATGTTGATAAGAAACTCGCAGCGAAACGAAAAGCGAAGTGTCGGATCTATCGAGACAAATTATTCATTCTGTTTTATCATTGTATTCTTCTGGAGATACGCGTCAATCGTAAATTGATTTCAGAATGTGTGTTTCTATATGCATAAATCATAAAGTAGAATTTTTCTTACGATTGATTATGCTACTTTAAAACGAGGTTAAGTGTTACATCGTACAAATAGATAGCAACCTATTTCGGTATTTTAATACAGTACCCACAATATAATAGTTATGACAAAATTTGTAGGAATATCAATATTTATTTAATTTATATTTAATTTGTATTAATTTCAATTGTGTTTATTTAATTTCTATATAATTCTATATAATTGAAGCTTAAAGTTTGTGGATATTCGAATATTTCAGAATTTGAGAATTTCATGATATAAATCAGTTTCTTTAATTTATAATCGATATCTGTTACATATTATTCCAGTTTTTTCTCAGCACACTTTCACACATACCGGACTGGCTTCGTTATAAAAATCAGACAAAGAATTTTAAAATGCAATTTATAACGGCACGTTGGTTGTAGGGTATGTTAAGGTGATTAGTGGAGAACTTCGCTTAGTTATTCTAATTGATTGCTAAAGAATTCTTGTAAGAGGGAACAGGTCCTGAATTCTTAGAATTGTAGGTGGTGCATTCCAGGAATTGACGGCGACTGTTATTCAAATACTATTCGAGGGTGGCAATTTATCATGGTGTCTGTTAAAGTTCAAAACAATGTGTCTTGAACTCGCTGTCTTAACTATTCGTGTACCGTTTTTCGAATACCTTGGTCGGTTACGGAATGGTCAAAAGGCAAAAAGATATATAACCGCTTTGTGAATTGCGAAACAAAGTACTATTTGATACCCACTGTGTCAAGTATGTAATCTGTCGTTCGTTTAGATAAACAACTGAAGGCAAGTGAAAGAATATAACATAACTCTACACCTAATACAACTTGACAGCTGCTTGATAGACGAATACATGTAGATACATGTATGAGTATATATGTGGAAAATATCTAATATTTATTTATATAACTAAACTAAACTATAGTGTTTTATTACTGAAGATAAACTTCACACTTCTTCGGTTCATTTTTCTCTGGTAATCTTTCGTTTCTTTCTTGTACGTTCGTTAAATATTTAGCTATAAATAACGGTGGCGTGCCGGAAGAATTTTCAAAACATGCAATATCTGACTGTTCGGTCAAAAGCATTCATCTCGTTTCTCCTAGATAACCAAATAAAAATAAAAACATTCTTTGGTGCGCCGTAGAATTTTAGCAACTGATTTCTGCATGCCACAAGATGAAAAAGATTGAAAATAGCTGTCTTAAATTCGTTACAGGCTCACAGTCGAGAACGTCTTATAACAGCGAAACTAAGGAGATTCGAACCCATTAATATTATTTTATTTTATTATTTATTTATATTTATTAACGCTATCTTTCTTGTTCTGACGAGTACTATAAATTCCTGAAGTTTTGCATCAAAATTTCGAAATAACCTGTTTATCGTATAAATTGTTCAATGAACAACTGTAAAGCAAAGAGCAACATTTCACACGAATTGAATAAATTAATACCATCCTCCGTCAATCTTTCGATCTAAAAATCTTTATTCAAGCATCTTCTCGAACTCATTCCCAATGCTGAGAACTCGCGTGCCGGAAAACTCATTGGCTAAGATCGATAAGCGTTAGAACGCGTGGCGATCGCTTACGTCTTACGTATCCGCCGGCGCGCGAGAATTCAAGTGGTACAGCGGCGCGAGGCGTTCGCGAGCAGGCAATTTCCTCATTCCACGAGGCCGGTGGAATCCCGCGCGCCGACCGATCCAATATTTCATCGCATCGGAAAATAAAGGCGGCGCGACCGTTCTCTCGCATGCCAACAGCGCATTACGAACGCGCTATTAATTGCTTCGTATGGTCCTCGCCGTGGACAGGATCCTTGATTTACGCGGATCGACCAGAATAAGACGCGCTGTTGCGACCGCTAAATCATCTGCCTTCATTCCGTGGCTGTGCGCGCGCCATTCTTTTTCCAACGTTTCTTATCGTTTATACTTTGCATTTCAATGAAAATCGCGCGAACCTCGACTTCGCTATTTATGGACTTTAGGCAATCAAGGTGTAGCATCGAGACGCGACGCAATGCATTTCCATTGAAGACAATTTTCTTAGTTTGGGTACGCGGTGAGACCAAATGAATTAAATTGGTCTGTGAACCACCTAGGGATCATGCGATCTTCTCAGAAGACAAACCGATTAACTCCACTTTCTGTAAATTTTTTAACTTTATTATCAGATACGTGATTAATGTCTTAACTTCTCGGAAAATAGAATGGGTTAATGATAATCGTAAATTTAAAGTAATGGTAAAAAATATTTGTAACGTGATTACGTTTCTCTACTTTTTATTTCGTGGAGCCGATCAGTACAACCCCTGAGCTATTTATAGCGAGCAAGGATTCGTTTCGGAAAATGCACATGTAAATTGGAATACACGAGGTGCACCGTCGAGGTAGTTTATAAAATAGTTCGTTGAATAATAAGAAAGATTGAAATGAAAGATTTTTTGTAATTCGATGAATGTCTTCTTATATCTCGGAAAAGTTTAATTGACAGCAATTTTCTCAAAAATATTCATAGAGATCAATTGATTGTAGGCTATATAAGAATTTCTCCTTATATATAAGAACTCTTTTCTTAAAGTCTTTAGAATCACAGTTTCATGTTCTACTAAACATGATATTGTTCTTAATTCTTTTTAAATAATTCTTTTATTATCCCTTTTAATATCTACATTGTGTGGAGACAGGTTTTTGAAGTCTTAAAATTTTCATGTAAAATATAATTTATTCTTACAAAGCTTGTTGCCCAGAGAATTTTTATCCAAATTTTTTTGCATATGCTGCTGTTCGTTAATACTTCGTTTTTTTTGCTTGCATAACAAACGTAGTTAATATCATAATAGGTTTGAACTTCAAACGTAAGATCGATTCAAAAATATCAAATTAAAATACTCGCTATTATTCTTATACTATCTTTTCTAATTTGGTAATAAGTTTAGTCAATCGTCGGTTTTATGCGCTTGATTATGAAAACTAAATTTTAAAGACGATTCTGGCTAACAAAACAATACAGGTAATATCGGAACAAAGGCGATTTCATCGTTTTTCAAAGAAACCGGTCTTCAAGAAGCCTACGGCCGCGTAATTCTGCGTCCGCGGTTGTGCGCCTGCAACGTGTAAATTCTTAACAGCATTTCTGCAATATTGTTCCGTCCATTGCAGGTATCAGCATTGGCAGCCGCAACGCCTGATTCCAATATCGGAATACAGAAATCGGTTAACAAGAGGCGGTCACGCCTTTTCATATTTTTTGACCAGTATGAACTACAGACTGATGCATGTATAGTTGGTCACGAAGCTATTCAACCGCCTGAATATTTTACATTCAGTTTTTTTCATTTATTTCTCATCACTTCGTGTTCTTCCTCAAACATTTTCCAATCTTCTTCTGGTATAAATGCAATACAAGTATTACACGAGAAAATTAATATATTATTATAATTGACATGTAAATCTTAAAATGTTTATATAGGGCACTTACAATCTCAATCTACGTTTAAAAGAACCCATGAACTATCTACCATTAATCAAGCAACAAGTATCTTTCTTCTTATTTTAGATTATAGGTCTCATGCATCTTTAAATGTAATTAGTGACCACTTTATGTTGTCAGTGTACAATTTTCTTAATATAATGTACATACGCAGTACATGAAACATGGAATAATACGATAACCAAGAAGGTTTTATCTGACGGTAAACGTTGGTTGCTTACGTTAGATGACAAAGCCCAATACGCTTCAACAGAAATGATAAAATCTCTAATAAATTAGAAAGAATGTCGTATAGCGTCCTTTTAGTCCCATACATATTAGGAGCAACTTACAAGAACATATTTCATAGAACTTTTAATGTTACATATATCAAAGGTGATTAGCTTTCCCTTTGTGATAAGAAAAAAATTAATTAGATTTATGTGGCTTGTTCTTAATCCGTTTAAAATTACTCCATCTTTACGATCCATAAGTATTGGTGCACTGATATCAAAGACTTTCTTTTTTAACTTTATTTATATCGACAAGTATCGAATTTCTCGTACGAATTTTCCTACACGATTAGAAGCAGGAGACTATACTATTTCAAACGCTTTTTGTTTCATCTCGATACCGTGTTTCACTGTTGAGATATCATCTTGCAAAGAGATCCGCAATTTCGAGCACTCCGCTATGTCTATCTCTTTCGTACACTCGCACCTCTCGCTCGCACATTCTCGTGACCTACCCTACGATCGACGGGCGTGCGGTGATCAGTGACAGACAACGCGTCAGCTTTTTTTTTACTACTGTTGCTGCTGCTACTACTACTATTACTACTACTACTAGTAACGTACACGTTTCCAAGAAAAAAATGTAGGCCACGCCGATTTCTGGAATTTCGGCCACCATTCAAGAAACCGTGCAACGTGAGTATCTTGGGTTTCAAAGATTCATATGTCGACAGTCGGTTGGAATATCGAGTCTAAACAAAAGCTGTTTTTCAAGGCATGCATTCTAGTATTTACTGAATATGTTTGTATTAAAAATTATGCGAAAATTCATGACTTTATTTTACGTCAAACGATTCGTTGATATGAATATTTTGTCGACTTAATCGTGGAATTTTTGTGGAAATTTGATATGTTTGAATGTAGTGCGAGTATTACTTGATGAATTAAGAGGTTAATGCCTAGTATAATTTGCATTTACGTATTTGTGTAAAATATTAGTAGAATGATCTGTTGCTCCAACTGTTATATAACATGTATAAGATATTTCAAGTTTGCAAACTTAATTTGTCTGCTTTAGTACGTTTTATTATTTTAATATGTTTTATAGTTGCGCAGAATTACGCCGTGAATTATAATTATAAACCAGTTCAATTACATCGTATTCAGTTACATTGTAATTCGTAATGCAGATCTCTCATTTGATTAAATTACAGTGCAATCCATAATTGCAATCGAAGCATAATTACAAGGTGCAATTGAATAATATAATTGAAAAACATAAACATAAGATTGAGTTACGTATGAACGAGAAACAGAAGATACGGCGTATGAACATGATAAAATATAAACGTGAAAGGTAAATATAAACATTTATCTCGCTTCTTCAGAGTTCTGGCCTCTAATTCAGTTACATTATATTTCAAGTACAATGTAATTAAACGACAGCATAATTCAATCTAACTCAACTATGAGCTATGATAGTACATATATTACATAAATAGCAAAATAGCATAAAACAGTATAGTATAAACCAACAATAATATTTACTAAAATCAATTAAAATAGTTTTACTGTCTAGTTTTGAAATAATAAAAATAAAAATTTAATACAAGAATGTAGCAATGTCTTTAAGTTTCTACTTTCGTTTTCCAATTATTCCTACACAGGAGCTTATCAATGTTGCAGTACTCAAATTTTTACTATACGTTTATTCGTATATTTAAAAAAAGAGAAGCTGAAAATCCTCACAAACATGATACAAGTTATTATATTACCTTCGAACTTTTTGAGATCACGAATAGTATTCGTCGGCGGCAAAAGTAGAAAATAATTCATACTACGCGTAACTGTTTCTCGGTCTCCCGAGGCTTCGTAAATTGCGTTAATGGAACGGAGGTGTACCGCGAGCTCTCGATCGCGATAAGCGGGAATTACGTACCATTAATTAAATTCCAATTGAGACAACGTATTTATTACAGGTGTTCCCGGTTAAGAAAAAAGTCCCGTGCATCGACGAACCGCTGACACGGTTCAACGCTGTTCCACTTGCGAAACTTGCGTCCAAGGATTTAGTCATTCGCTCCGCACCGCAGCGTGGACTCTAATTTGCGCCTTACCGCGCCATTCCGCGAGAAGATAAAGCTTTGCCAATGTTACGAAAGCATGGTACTGGTAGCTGGCCGCTAATTGATACCTTAAAGCGGCTAGTTTCTTTGTCTGCATTTTATTTTGTAGAAATAAAGATAGGTTTTACTCGACTGGGATATTCTATTCGGTTCGAAGTCGTTTGATCTTTCCCATACACCGATGTAAAGTGTTTCATTCATTGCTAATGTTGGGAGAAATTTACGACACCTGAAGGATTCATTTTGCTATACAAAAATTAAAAGGTTCATGAGAGCAACAATACTTCTTTATGTTTTAGTTTCTCCAGAGAGCAAAAGAATTCTCTTGAATATTTTTAATTTTTGTTTAATATATTTTAAGACTTTTTTTAACAAAATATTCAGCATATTACACGACTCATTATATTATTCATTGTATCATATTATTTATTATTATTCGCACATTCATTGCATTATTGTGCATATACCTGTAATTACATGGCACAGCTGTATCTAATTAAATCGTGCACTTATGGAATCCTGACGAAGGCTGTTTCTGAAGTCACGACATAAATCATTTTTATAATATTGATTCCATCATGTTGTAAATTTCAACTTCGTCTATCGTATGCTTTATTATGAAGTTAAAAGATTTGAAAAATGGTTTCGTTACGAGCTCGTCGATTGTTCTGATTAATCGATTTCTCGTGTTAGTTACGGTGATAAGTTGAAAAGCTCTTGAAACGTATAATTATAGTAGATACGATATATGTAGTTCTACAATGTTTATTAGTTTCGTGCACATAGTTGAATCTAAGGAGTGGAAGAATAGAATGGACTTTAAATAACGTGCGAAATGTGGAATTAAAATTTCATTAATTTATTCTAAAAAATAATTATGTTAGTATATAGTGAATTAATATCTATCAATTAAATAAGAAATTTACGTAATCAAATTATTCATATATTTTGCAAGGAATATTGATATAGATAATAGAGCAATAATGTCGAATTGTTAAACATTTACATTATTATGTTCTAATGTTCTAACAATTAGACAAAATAACAATTGCACAAAATCTACAAAAAGTTCGTATGCATAATTCATCTCAACTTCAAAGTTTAAAATATTCTATTCTTCTATTCTATATATTCTTCCTATAACACTTTCTTTTACTTCCCCGTCCAATTCTCAAACTTTTGTCGAGACATTCGAATCATTTTCCTGCCAATATTACATAAAATCAGATTTTTATGAACATAAGTAAAATGAGATTAGAGATTCATCCACCTATTAAACATTCTCACAAATATTTTATTTTTGCATATTTTTACATATCAGCTATTTTTACACACTTCTTGCATCTTTACATTTCCCACAAATGCCATAAATCCCATAAATCCATAAAAATCACGAGTTGATGACGTGTGACCGATCTTCCAAATCGTTTTTATGTTCAAAATAAAAACACAATTACCCCAATCCCAGTTATACATCCCACATAACGATCCATCGACTTGCGATTAAATTTTCCCACGAACGCATAAGCATCTGCAGTACATAATTAATTAACAATTAATTGCAATCTTTCAAATTACACTCAATCTACAAAACGATGCAATTACCGTGAATTATACCATATCGGTATTTATCCTCTAGGAATTCGCCACTTTCGTTTCTGCCAGTTCCTTCCTTCTAATTCTTTGTTCCTTTCTCTCCGTGGGCCCAGGTTAACGCGTTTATCAGCCCCGGTAATCGATTCGAACGACGCGTCACCTTTCACATAAATCAAAACTGCCGCGTATATAGTGGGTGATGTCCAGTTTCTCGGCAGAGAATGAGAAAAGGGCAGGAGAGGCAGAAGGTCGTAGCGGAGAGAGTTCGTAGCACGGTTCGTGCGAGGGTGTACGGATCGTGTCAACGATACCGTGGATTTACGACGGTCACCGAGCGAATCCATTTGTTTCATCTGCATCTGCTTAGCACGCTAATGCTGCCTTCCCGTGTACTACTGCCCGTTGTTCCGTGCCGTTCGACTCGGCCAGACCTCCAAGATTAAGGTGGACCGTCTGTCGTAGCGGAGAAAGAGTTCGTCCGTTAACGGAAGAGGCCACTGCATAATTTCGTAGTCGCGGCTAGTTTCCTTTAGCGAGTCGACTCCGTTCTAGGACACGAGCAACGACGATACACGATGGTTTGAATGAAGCGTCGTCGGAGCTATGAGTTTCGTGATTTGAAAGGTTGGATTATCTTAGGTGTGGCTGTTTGAGAATAAATCTTGAGAGTATATTTATGTGACATTATACGACATACAATATATGTATACAATATTATGTGAATATTATATTAATATTATATTGATATTTATATCGATCAATTACAATTCCTTGACATTTGAGATTGTTAATTTCATTGTTGAAGGAAATCTCTGTAGATTTTCATTTTACAGGATAGACATTAGAATATAATGTTGCGCGTCGATAAAAAAAATAATGTATCCTTGGTATAAAGCTGTATATCGTTAAGAATGTTGTAAATTGAAGGTGAAATTAAAAGAAGGTAAAGTAAAAAATCCGAGAAGTATCTCTACTAGCATTCACTAATTATAATCGTGTTAATGATATACCCACTATAAAGAGTTAAAAATTAGAAAAATATATTGTAGAATTAAACATTTTTCGAAGCTACAAAATGTTATTACTATATATAACAGAAAATTTAAAAAGATAATTTCTAATGGTCCCATATTTGACACTTATTTTTTGAAATGTATCTTTCAAAGAGCCTAACTACACTAACTTTATCTGCCTTATACGTATCTTAATATTTCATCATACCTATACGGAATTTTTAACATTTTTCTTTTTATCTCCCGAAGTAGAAAATCAGGTTTCCGTGCCATTTCCGTTATATTTTTACGAATTTTAATAAATTACAGTTCATAACGTGCCAAACGAGATCACATATGATTAGACTGTATCTCCGTAAAAATACTTTATGACGCTAATTAAGGTGTCGATTAGATCGTTTTATATCCGTCTCTACAATGCAATACATATGCGAATATTCAATTTGAGCAAGGAACATCTATCATTGCTTATTTAAATCATACCTTTGATTAAGGTTTTTGTTACCGGTTCAGATTAAATAAGTGCATAAGCGTCTTTAATAAAGTGACTGAAAATTTATTTAAGTGGGCAATTAAGCAAGAGGAAGAAATTCAAGAGTAGAGACTCAAATAATTGGTTGCACAGACTAATAATACACCGTTGCAATTTTACTTACAAATGTACTTATAAATGCACGTTGCAGTGATCTTTCAGTCGTATTTATACCTTTTTTTAAGTGAAAGGTGTTGCCCATCGATTTATTATTTATGTTATTTTTAATCACAGTAATATTTGTGAAGAAATGATTTAATTTTTAAATATTAATTACAAGTTAAATATCCAAATCGCTCAATTATATTGATCTACCATTAAATTGTCAAATTATCGAATTATTAAATTGTTGAATTATACATTATTGAATTATAAAATTACTCTTCTACGAAGGACGACAAATATGATTTATCATGTCCATCACCTGTAGCCTTTACGCATACATTTCCGCCTATCGTGTATCAGATGCATTTTTGTACCTTCAAATATTTTGGATACTGTACGTATTTATTCGTATAATGTTCACAACTTTTTTCTTTATTTTTTGCATTCTCAAATCCCCAACAAGTACATAAACATTCTACTCATCGCAAAAGGTTTCCAAATATTACATGTCATTCAAATCCTCGCTTCATCGAAATACCACGAGCTATCACGTAGCCGTAAGTCATTGACCAATTAGTTATCCCAATGATCTCTCCCTCTCTCTCTCTCTCTCTCTGTACCGCCGGTGTTCCATTGGAATTCGATAAAGCACCGCGTGACCGATCGAATATCTAACGACGTGGGGGGAAACGGAAAGAAATGATTACGAGATGGCCGCTGGCAGGTAGAAGAGGATCCGGCCAGGATCGGGCCTGGTTAATATACCTACGTGGCCGCGGGTAATGAACGCGTGTTAACCAGTTCGTTATCGACGAAACGGTGCCCACCTTCTTCTCGCATGCGAGTTCGAACGGATACGATGCCCGGGGAAACCACGACGATCGCCAAGAGGAAGAAGGAGAGTCAAGAAGAGAAAATAGAAGAAAAATAGTAGCAGCAAAGAAGCGAAGAAGGAAGAATCGAACCAAGCGGAAGAAACGAGAAGACCGTAGACGTAGAAGGTTCAAGGGGCAGGAGGGGTAAAAGGGAAAGGCGAGTAAACCAGGATGGGCTCGGTTTTATCGCGCGATGCTTGGGTAATCGTCACCCCGTAAGAAGTTATGATTACAACGTTTCCAGTTATCGGTGCTTTTCTGCGCAACTTACACTGTTCGCCGCGGTGACTAAGGACGCTTTTCGTCCATGGGGATCGTTGTCAGAAGCACGGAATGACCGCCTGGAATTTATCCCGCGTGTATAAGCCAACGAGCGACGTGTTCCATCCTTGTGCGATTCAACGCGATCCCGCGAGAGATTGCGTTGATGAGAACTTGTGTGTTGGGCTATTGACGATCTACATTTTTTTGCTTTTTTCGCTGGTAGATTCTGTTTTCTTTTTGGTCGCTTTAATGGCAGAGTCAGAGGGAAAACAAGAAGTCTACCTTTAGCGAGAAGGCTTGACGAGCGTGATATATAGAGCCGAGAGACGAAACGTATTTTATTTCATACAAAATGTTGCGTTTCTTGTTATGCAGCTGCTCTTGGTATTCTTTCGATGCAACGTCAATTATTAATCGAAGTCTTTTGTGATTTATTTACTATTTATTTATTAGAGATTTAACCCGAGTATTATAACATTTATTCGTATTTGATAATTAGACTGCGAATGATTATTTATGATTGGAAAGATAGAACTAGAGTAATAAATTGTATTATCTGGTAAATATTGTTACTCGCGCGCCAGTGGTCTTGCTGTATAATTATCTATTTATGGTAATGTATTTTACAAAGTACAATTTACAAGGCGATCGATTACACGGATATCATCGAAGTTTGATCATCATTTTAAGTTTCTGCCGCAGTGCACGCAGGCCTTAACGTTTCGAACTATAACTGTCAAATACTCGCAACAGTATCGTAGATATTAACAAATTTTAACATAGCCACGTAAAGTCCTTATACATTCTCGTATACAATTAATTCAAGTTCTCAGTTCAACTCGCTTCAAAATATTGAATCTGTCCAATTACCTTAAAATCCGCAAAAGCACATTCCGAACTCTTTAATACATAATTTCATCGAACCAAAAAATAGATAGAACACCATTATAAGGTGGCTGTAGGTTCATATTTTCCCGTATCAAACCTAATGATCGGAAATCTAGCGCAATAAACATTTCGTAGGAAAAACACGAAAAGATAATCGTATCGATATCCAAGCGTTCGATTATTCCTATTCAATGTAATTTAGAACAGCCGTGGAACATTTTAAACGTCTCGGTACACGATCTACATGAATATACATACATAGAAACGTTTGTTGCGAGCGGAATGAGCCTCCTTTGCCTCCGGTTTCGCCGGGTTTCACCGCGCGTAAAAAGTCTAACGAGCGAGCGACGGACGGCAAAATTACGACGAGCATTTATTGTTAGAGTGTTACTGCCACTATTTTTCCTCGTTGTTACCGCGTCATTCTCTCGTTAACACTCTCCCTATCGTTAACACTTTCTCTTGTTAACGTAACCGTCGTAGCTACGTATATAGCTATGTACGTGCCTAATGCAATGCAAATTCAACAAGCGTCATTGAGATATCATATCGGGATCGGGGAACGTAGCATGAGGCTAACGCCCGGTCTGAACGCCCGGCCTGAACGCGACCGAGAATTAACAGTGCTGTTTATCGCCGCAATAATATACGAATAAACGTGCAATCGCATTATTCTCCCGTCCTTATAGTCTAGCAGGATGTTCTTCCTAGTTCTCCTCGGCATCACTTTGTTCAACAGGACTCCACCTTAACCTGGCATCTTTCGTGCATGTGGTTAAGGTTGTCGATTTATTGGATTGATTATATTACTAATTCTGAATGATTTTATTGATTAAGTTTTTGATTCGATTGTTTTGAAGAAGACATTGGTGATATATATTTTTTTTAATAATATCGTTTAGCGTTATTCGACCTTCGTTGGTTATATTTTATGTTCTTGATGTTTTATTATTCTATGCTGTATTATATTACATTTATGTTGCAGAGATTCTTTTCGAAATGGCACGGTGACAGGATAAATTTGGTAAAACGAAGTTAAATATATCGTTACACATTATTTTATTTATTTATGTGGTTATTTGAAATAAAGATTTGTTTATATAACGTATTACGATAGCTTTTTTATATATTGCATTAATATTATTTTATTTTATGTAGACCACTTATTAGATTTATTAGATTAGTTACCGTCAATTAAAGGAATATGGCTAGGTTATTGTACTATTTTATTGTGCAATATAAGTACTAAAATATTTATGTTCCTTTGAAATATCTTACTATGTCATTATATTCTTAATGAATATTTTTTCAATGAATGTTAATTTCCTGTCAGCGTAATCGCCCTGTTACAGGATACAGTATGTGAAAAGCAATATCGGAAAATGTTTTTCTTTCTTGCGAAGTGATATAGCAATTTTTCTATCTTCTGCACGCAGATTCCTAAATTTAGTTACTTGTTATTATATTATAAATCGTTATTGTTACTATCAGTTTAATATGTCACGTTAAATAATCTTATTATTGTTTGATTAATTCGATGCCCCACTAAAACTAATGTTCGTAGGAAATGAAGCATCGAATCGTTCCACGCTCATCCTCTCAAGTATTGTTCGTGTTTTGAAAGTCTCGTCGCTGTTTGTAAATAGAATCTCAGTGTGCATGAAATTGCAAAGACAACTTCGAATTGTTGGTTATTTAGTATGGTTGTTGGTTATTGTTTTTATTGTTGGTTATTTAGTATGTATAACATAGTGCGATAATTTGCAGAAAGATAGTCATTTTAAACTTTTGTCCTCTACTTTATATAGCCAAAGACACAAAATAATTAATTATTATGAATAAATCTTCCATTTATCCAAAATAATGAATTATTATGAATAAATCTTCCATTTATCCAAAATAATTAATTATTATGAATAAATCTTTTATTTATTTATTTATGTAATATCGTGATATAATGTGTGTGTTTACAAAGGAAT